>NW_024387121.1:212272-310251 GCF_900408965.1 Simochromis diagramma | reverse complement strand
AGACACAGAACAAGAACTGTGTTCCATCTTCCTGATGTTGCTATCACTCAGTAAAGCTACATCTATCATTACTACAACCGTCTTCCTCTGCTTGTCCACCACTACTATGTCTGGTTGGTTAGCCACCACCAGTTTGTCCGTCTGTCTCTGGAAGCCCCTCAGGATCTTACCTCAGTCAGTAATAACCACCATAGGGGCTTGTCCCATTTTGACCTTGGGACTTTCAGGCCACATTCAGCACAGATGTTTCTGAATACTATGCCGCCTGCTTGGTTATGGTATTCCATGTATGCCCTGCCGGCTAGCATCTTGCACCCCACTGTTATGTGCTGGACTGTCTCAGGGGCAACAGCCTGCACCTGGGGTCCTGCCTGGTGTGGTCGACCCCTTCCTCTGTCTACCTTGTCAAATCAAATCAAATCAAATCACTTTTATTGTCACATCACATGTGCAGGCACATTGGCACAGCACATGCGAGTGAAATTCTTGTGTGCGAGCCCCACAAGCAACAGAGATGTGCAAACACAACAACACAAACGAGCAAAATACAAGAATGGCCGACCTGAAACTAATAAATATATGTACAATATATAATAGTGTATGCATTTCTGGATGTGTATACTAAATATTTTCGTGTGTGTGTGTGTGTGTGTGTATACACATTTTTACAAATTAAATAGTAAAAAAAAAAAAAACAATAATAATAATAATAATAATAATAATAATAAAATATATGAAATATACAGAGTTGAATATGTGCAAAACAAGTGGCATTTATATACAGTGTGGAGTGCATAATGTTGAAGTTCCAGTAGTGAAGCTGAGGTGTCTATGACGTGTTCAGCAGTCTGATGGCCTGGTGGAAGAAGCTGTCTCTCAGTCTGCTGGTACGGGACCGGATGCTGCAGAACCTCCTTCCTGATGGAAGCAGTCTGAACAGTTTATGGCTGGGGTGACTGGAGTCCTTGATGATCCTCCCCGCTTTCCTCAGGCACCGCTTCCTGTAGATGTCTTGGAGGGAGGGAAGCTCACCTCCAATTATCCGTTCAGAGCACTGCACTACTCGCTGGAGAGCTTTGCAGTTGTAGGCGGTGCTGTTGCCATACCAGGTGGTGATGCATCCAGTGAGGATGCTCTCAATGGCACAGTGATAGAAGGTCCTGAGGATGCGGGGGCTCATGCCGAATCTTTTCAGTCTCCTGAGAAAGAAGAGGCGCTGCTGCGCCTTCTTCACTGTTTTGTTTGTGTGTACTGACCACGTAAGATCCTCAGCCAGATGTACTCCAAGGAACCGGAAGCTGCTCACTCTCTCCACAGCAGCGCCGTTGATGGTGATGGGGGTGTGTACTTCTCTGCACCTCCGGAAGTCCACTATCAACTCCTTTGTCTTTGCGACGTTGAGGGTGAGATGGTTGTCTTGACACCAGTGGGTCAGGGCGCTGACCTCCTCCCTGTAAGCCGTCTCATCACCGTTGGTGATAAGACCCACCCTTGTGCTTATCAATCAAATCCAATGTGCCTTAATGAAAGCAATTCTTCAAAGAAGATTAGGCCAAAATTCCACAACAGCAAAGTGAAAGACAAGGGTGGTCGAATAGCTACAGTGGTGTGAAAAAATCAGCTTTCTGATTTCCTATTTTTTTGTATGGTTGCCACACTTAATATTTCAGATCATCAAACAAATGTAAACATTAGACAAAGATAACACAAGTGAAAACAAAATGCAGTTTCTAATAAAGGTGTTTACTATTAAGGAGAAAAAAATCCAAACCTACATGGCCAGTCTGAAAAAGTAACAAATATGGCATGCAGAATTCCAAGATAAACATCACTGCTAGGCAAAAGGAACAGAAAGGCTCATCTCAGTTTTTCCTGAAAACATCTTGTTGATCCTCAAGACTTTTGGGAGAATACTCTGTGGACTGACGAGACAAAAACTGAAAGTTGTGGAAGGCGTATGTCCCAATACCTCTGGCGTAAAACTAACCCAGCATTTCAGAAGAGGAACATCTTGTCATCAGTAAAATATGGTAATGATAGTGTGATGGTCTGAGTGTCACAGAAAAGAGGGACCCAGGCGCGGTTCTTTTTCACAGAAACACAGTGCGTTTATTTACAGTGAAACAGACAGGCAAGTCCAACAATTCACTCAAAAGTGCAATTTTCCAATCGTGCTCGTCCCTTGCTCCCAGTGCGTTCCGTGTTGTTACTCCCTTAGTGTGTGTGCTCCCCAACTCGCTTCTCCGCTCGCCCCTCCTGGAGGAAGAAAGAAAATCCACCGTTAGCCACACGCTAGCTGAATAACAAGCTCACACTGCTCGCACGGACTATACCAGTTCGGAGTAATAATCCCACGTCGACTGTCGCCGCGAGTCCAGGTTAGACAGACGCAACAACATTGTCATCCCCTATGTAGCCGGTGTATCAGAGAAACTCAGGAGAGTTTTCTCCAAGCATGACATCCCAGTGTATTTCAGACCCAGCAACACGCTCAGACAGAAACTGGTTCACCCGAAAGACAAAACGCCAAAACACAAACTTAACAATGTGGTGCGTGCTGTACAGTGCAGCAAGGAATACCCAGAGCTCTACATTGGAGATACCAAACAGCCATTTCACAAGCGCATGGCACAACACAGAAGAGCCACCTCCACAGGACAAGACTCAGCAGTCCATCTGCATCTTAAGGATAAAGGACACTCTTTCGAGGATGCCAATGTTCACATTTTGGACAGAGAGGACAGATGGTTTGAAAGAGGAGTGAAAGAAGCCATCTATGTCCACTGTGAGTGACCATCTTTGAACAGAGGCGGGGGTTTACGACACCAACTGTCTGCCATCTATAATCCAGTTTTGAGATCCCTTCCCAGACGCCTTAACGCCCACTCACATCCTGGGCCATCTGACCTCAGGAATTCGCATGATAAGGTGGGGCCAGGTTTCACAATGAACACACCCAAAACTCTGGCTGATTGGGACCCACGCCCAGTTTCACACCTTGGCTCAGGCGATTAGAGGATCATCAGGGGGTCCTTTTGTCCCTCTGTGGGGGGATACTCCCACTGGGTTTATATGTGGGACTCTCCACCATTTGACCCTTAGAACTGAAGAAGCTTCTCGGATGAGAGGTGAAACGTCTTCAAGCAACTTAAAGAAGTCCAGACACTTTTCTTTGCAAGCTCCTTTGAGTCCAGGTTAAATACACCTTTCTAGCCGGGAGGAATGATTACCAACGGCTGGTCAGGTAATCAGCTGCAGGTGGGCCAGCAACAGCGAAGAGGGACTCTTGTCCTCTCCTCTCTTCCTTTCCTCCCTTTATTTCTCGTTGGTACATGGGGTTCTGCCTGGCCCGAAAGCCGTTGCCAGTCCCCTTCAAGGCCTTCCCCAAACTGCAGCACTATTCATACTTCCTCATCCCTCATCACCCATCGATACCAAGGAAGTGGTCCCTGATAGTGAATAATAATTGTAAAAAATAAAGTTGGCTACTTTGTGGATTTCACCTATCGCAGGTTATTTTTAGAACGTAACTCCCACAGTAAACAATCACTGTAATTATTTCTTTGTCACCTGATTGCTAAACGACAATTGAAAAAAACAAGAATAAGCAAAAACACAAACTAAAAATTTGCCTTTTTTTTTTTACTTAAACAAGACTTTTTGTTCTTGGTTCCAGACAGAGTTTCCTAAACAAAACCACTCCAATAATGTGTGATTTTAACCAAGGCTACATTCAGTTCAATTCAGTTTATACAGCATCAAATCACAATAACTGCCTCAAGACACTAAATATTGTAAGAATAAGAAGAATGGAAAGAAAAGCGTCTGGACTTCTTTAAGTTGCTTGAAGACGTTTCACCTCTCGTCCAAGAAGCTTCTTCAATTCTAAGGGTCAAATGGTGGAGAGTCCCAGATTTAAACCTAGTGGGAGTAACCCACCGAGAGGGACAAAGGACCCCCTGATGATCCTCTACCTAATCACATGACCCAAGGTGTGAAAACGGGTGTGGGTCACAATCAGCCAAGGTTTCAGGTGAGCTCATTGTGAAACCTGGCCCCACCCTATCATGTGATTTCCTGAGGTCAGATGGCCCAGGATGTGAGTGGGTGTTAAGGCATCTGGGAGGGGATCTCAAAACTGGATTATAGATGGCAGACAGTTGGTGTCGTAAACCACCGCCTCTGTTCAAAGATGGTTGCTCACAGTGGACATAAATGGCTTCTTTTACTCCTCTTTAAAACCATCTGTCCTCTCTGTCCAAAATGTGAACATTGGCATACTCGAAAGAGTGACCTTTATCCTTTAGATGCAGATTGACTGCCGAGTCATGTACCATGGAGGTGGCTCTTCTATGTTGTGCAATACGTTTATGAAGTGGCTGTTTGGTCTCTCCAATGTAGAGGTCTGGGCATTCCTCACTACACTGTACAGAATACACATTGTTAATTTTGTGTTTAGGAGTCTTTTCTTTGGGATGGACCAGTTTTTGTCTGTGTGTGTTGCTGTGTCTGAAGTACACTGGGATGTCATGCTTGGAGAAGACTCTCCTGAGTTTTTCTGATACACCGGCTACCATCCTAGCACCTCTTATGGGGAACACCCCACATCCCATCAATCAGCCAAAATGTGTGCGCGATCCAACGTGAGGCACACATGAAGCGGTTCAAAGATAAAATAGCAGAATTGTTACGAGAATTTGAGCTATGATTTCAGATTTTTGGTGAACTGGAGAAAGACTTCAAAGTGTTTTGCTCGCCATCCACCTTGAATCCCTCTGATCTGCCTGTCAGCATCCACCTTGAAATAATAGACTTGCAGTGTGACCCGGATTTGAAGGGCACATTTGCCGCAGCTAGCTTGAACACATTTTATCAGAATCTCTTGCCAAGTTACCCCAACTTGACAGCCCTTGCATGTTCAGAACCACATATGTTTGTGAGCAAGTTTTCTCTGTAATGAACATAAATAAAACAAAACTGTGCTCAAGGCTCACGCACAAGCACTTGAATCACATCACAAGTTGGCTGCTGCTCCGGATGTGACGCCTGATATTGATGAGCTGGTGAAAGCTAAAAGATGCCAGATATCAGGAGTCAAACTATGCAACCCCACTTTAAGTGGTGCATGAGACATGCTGATATAGCTCTGTGATCTGAGATATACTTCTGTGATGAAAATACTGTCCTCAGGCTCCAGCTTTATTTTTTATGTTGATCGCATTAAAACAAAGAAATCAATCTGAAGTTGTTTTCAAGCTATATATACCATGATTTTACCAGTCGGGCCCACTTGGGAATAGATTTTTCTCCACGTGCCCTGTAAGAATAGATTATCGTAGTATTTAGATTTAGTTGCATTAACCATAGTAAACACTTATATTCATTATTCATTTAAGTAGGTCGCAGGTCAAGCTACTAAACATTCACAGATAGAGCACACACACATAGATGGGAGAATAGGTCAGAAGAGTATGTGAGAAGCAGAGGCGACATTAAGTTGCCGTTAGTAGGATAAGGAGTTGGTAAGCCAGAGCAAGGAGAACATATTGTGCAAAGAAGTGGGCTGCAAGGTCACGAGATTGGGAGGCAGGAGATAGAGAGGGGGTTAGCAGGCATCTAGTTTTGAGAGACAAAGGTTGTTGATGTCTATGTTGTAAAATCATTAAGCTGTTTTATGTCACATTATACCTCTGATTAAAGATTGCGGAATCATTATAGTGTTTTATGATGCATTATACTGCTGATTTATAAGAAATGCTGTCTGTGTAGAATCGTGGCCTTATTTCTGTCATTAGGGAGAACAAAACTATACTGCACAGGAAACCAAGGTCGTAACTGAAGCTCACTGAGAGGGAGAGAAAGAATATGAATGTTTAGGTTTTATGACTTTGGGGGTGGATGGGAAGCTATAAGAATGTGTGAAATGGTCAGACACTTCGAGATCTGTCGGACCCCCTCCCGTGTATATCTCCTGGACATTTGTATTGCTCAAAGTGTTTGTATGGAACAAAGAGAATTGTATTGATTACAGTGATTATTGACTGAGCATTAAACACCGTTGTTCTTCCTTCAGCCTGAAGATCAAAGAATTGTTTGTCTTTTTTACAGGCCCCTGAACTAAAATGAGTTTGACACCCCTGGTCTATACCAAAATTATTATTATTTTTAATTATGTTGATAAATACATGTCTTACATGTGTCTTTATTAATTTTTGTCCAGCAGTAACAGTCTTAACCTATTGTGATAACAAGCTATAGTCTGCTACAATCTGCTGGTCATGTTTCAGAGATGGATATTCCAATAGTAACCCATATAAATGACTAATATGTACACTATTTTGAAGCTTTACAAGGATGTTGTGGTTGCAGAGCCTGGAATGGTGAAATTTCAGGAACTGAAAGTGTCCACTTTGAGTCAGACTGATATTTTATTTTTTTAATTCTTTTTTTTATTCTGTGGTTTTGTTATGCACACCATGTCTCACCACCGATGATTCATTTTGCATTCTAAGCTCTTTTAACTTCCCTAAATCTGCCAAGTTTCCAAATATACATTTTTGGCAAATATATAGTTTTACCAACATGAAGCACATTTTTAGAAAGTAGAAGTTCCTATTTTTTATGTGAAGTGTCATATACGCAGCGACTATGACATAAGTGTTCCCATTTGGGCATTCGAAATCAGCAAAATTCCAAAACTATACCTGTAAAAATAAGTGGGCCAATGGCAGTCAACTGGATGTTAAAAAGTTAACTGTAGTGTGAGAACTGAAAAAGCTTACCTTAGAAATATCAGGTGCTCTTAATTGATTGCATGTCTTAACACTGCAGTCTTTCATCAAATTAATTAAATGATAGTATATTTTGTAATATTCTGAAAAGATTGTTATTAACCCTATGAGGTCTTCCATCATTGTTGATGAGCCCAAAAACCAATATGATTACTAAGTCATATACTATATTTTCAGAGAATAGTGACCTTTTTTTTCTTTTTGAAGAAACTGAAAGTGTTATAATATTGTATTGTATACCCTCTCCCTGGTTGTGAATATATAATGAGATTAAAGAATAAAACATAAAACATAAAACATAATAATAATAATAATAATAAATAAAAATATACTGATCGGATTGTCACTGACCTTAATAGGTTAAACTGCAGTAGTAAGCAAGGTGAAAGTAGATGTAGCAGAAATCATAGTTTGTCAGGGTTTTTTTTATGTAAAATAAATTTAAAAAAATAAGCAAAAATAATTGAGAATTAAGATTAGCAGCTCATGGTTGTTTGCAATTTTGGCAATTCCAGGCTTCAGTTCCAGTTTAATTTATTAATGGGATTCTTTAATCCCATTAGTATCCTCTTCAGCACAGAGATGTTGACTCAATACAGGTTGTAGCCTCATTACACAGAGAAGCCTGTGCTTCCCTGAGCTTTACTCTATACTGTAGACTACATCAGCTGTTAATGCAATGGAATTAACAGCTGGATTTCTGAACAAGCATGGCATTATATCATAGTAATACATCACTGTAAATGCCCACTTTTTAAAGTTTAACTTTTTTCATTAATCATAAAAATGTTCACTATAAAAAAAAAAAAGCTAACGACTACAACCTGCAAAGGCAGGGCCGGCCCGTGGCATAGGCCGTATAGGCAAATGCTAAGGGCGCCGTCCATCAGGGGGCGCCACGCCAGTGCCACAAATGTTGAAAAAAAAACAAAAAGTTGGTACTATTATTTCTAAATACAAAAAATAATCCCACGTTAATTAAAATGCAAAGTAAAGCTTATTTAATAGAAATATTATTTGTTACAACATTACACTACACTGCTGATGTAGGGGGGCGCCACCTAAAATCTTGCCTAGGGCGCCAGATTGGTTAGGGCCGTTTCTGTGCAAAGGTATGTATTATTTTTGAGTGTCTTTTTTAAGTAGCGTTTCAAAATTAGATTTTCATACTAACATATGATGAAAACTTAATTTCTACTGGATTTGTTGTTTTAAACATGAATTTAGCTTTAAAATCAGTGGGCAGTTCATTCCACTTTTATTATATAGTTAAAAATAAATAAATGAATGAAAAATCAACAGTTGAATGAAAAAAACGAAATAATCGTCTAAGGAAGACTGAAAAGGGGAAATGAGAGCCAGTAAACTAATAATGCATAAAGAAAGTGGGCGGGGTCATACAAAACGCCAGTTTGATGTTCTTAGTTGTGTCATTTGTCCAAGTGGTTTTAAGGCTGTGGAGCAACTCATCAGTGACAGGAAGCAAACCGGCAAATTCTGTGTTTGTTGTGAGTGAGTTTTTCTAAAGAAAACAGAAGAAGACTGTGTGTCTGTGTTGGTCCAGTCTCAGTTTCTCTAAAAATGCTGCAGCTGCTTCTATTGCTGCTGCTGTCATCCACAGTAAGTCACACTTCTAGTCGATAAATTTAAAAAAAGTATTATATGTAGTATTTTTTGTTGTTTGTTTACCATGTAAATAGACTTTAAGAATTTGTGCTCCTATTTGCAAAATCAGGCTGACAGCCAGAGTCAGCGAGTGTCGGGCTACAAGAAGGCAAATGCATGTGTGTGCCAGCTAAACTCCACCATGTGGGTGTTTCCTGCTCAGAAGTTTAAGTACGTGTTGGAGGAAGTTCACACCTGTGAAGGATCTCTGAATAACCTACAAGAAGAGGTAAGAACTCATCTATATGCTTTATTGTACTGAAGTAAACTCTCAGGAACTAACGTTGTACTATTAAACAACTAAAATACAAGTAAAAATGAATCAATAATCAAGAAAACATTATTTAATAATTCATTAATTATTATTATCATAATGAATACTAAGTATGGGTATAATCAATCAATTGATATTTCATTATTTAAAGATAAACACTGTATCAAAGTTTTTTTTCATAACATTCATATATTATTTTATATGCTGCTTGCAAAAGACTTGTCTTTGAAAATAAAATAAAAAGCTTGGCTTCACTGGCCTTTCTTACATATATCTTATCAGTTGGGGATTCAAATGTTTAAAATTATTGTTGTTATTCTTAATAATATGAGACTACACAGCTGAGGTCCATGATCTCTTATCTTTCAACAGATGGATATCTATCTATAATAGAAAATATGTACAGTATTTTATAATGTAGGGTAACCACTTTTTCTTTCCCCTCAAAATATTAACTTTTAAAATTTGGGTTTATTTTTTTACATAGCTTGTATAGGGAAAAAAAAAGGCATGTCTTTGAACAAAGGATTTTTTTTGTCTGCATTTCTTGCAGCTGACGTTCTCCAGCCAACGTCTTCCACTGATCCAGGATCAGTTTTCCAACTTTACTGCTCGGCTGGAACCCTACAACTACCTGCATTTCAGGGGCCTGTATACAGAACTGTCCCTGCGCCAGCTGGGCCAGGAGCTCAGCCAGTTACAGGTGGACATCGATGTGGTCCACAGCCAGCTTAACAACTCCGAGACACAGAAACTCTCCAAAGAGGTAGAGCTAAAATAGCAAATGGCAGCGAAATACAACAGAAAGAAATAAGTTGATGTTATACTATGTCAGGTCACATGTGACCTGTTGTGATGTAACAGAATTATCAATAGAATAATATTATATCCATTTCTGATAGGCTGATAGACTGCATAAACATGTAAACAAGATGCAAACAATAGACACGCTTAACATGAAGACTGTGAAGGAGAAACTGCGCTACCTAAAGAATAATGTGGAGACCTGCAAGTCAATCCCCAAAGACTTCAGAGGTATGTGTGTGTGTGTGTGTATGTGTGTGTGTGTGTGTGTGTGTGTGTGTGTGTGTGTGTGTGTACATGTTTAGATATCTTTGTGAGGACAGAAAATTGGCATGCTACTATATTTGTGAGGACCAACAGTCACTTATGGGGACAGAATGCCTGTTTGGGTTTAAAGGCATTTTTGAGGTGCAAAATGTGATTTTAGTATCAGGGTTACAGTTCAAACTCTGGGTCAACACACCTGAATCAAACGATTAGTTAATTACCAGGCCTCTGGAGGATTTCAAGACATGTTGAGGAGGTAATTTAGCCATTTGACTCAGCTGTGTTGGAACAAGGACACATCTAAAACCTGCAGGACACCGGCACTTGAGGCCTGGAGTTCCATACCCCCAGTTTAGGCTATGGCTTAGGGTGAACGTGAGTGAGGGCCCTTGGGTGGCTTGGTTGATTTCCATGGACGGGCTGGCTTGGCAGGCGCCTGATGCGCTGTTTGGGGCTTGGAAGGTGGCTGTGGACTGGCAGGCCGCGCAGGGCATTGACAGGCGAGACCAGGCTACTTTGAGATGAGACTAGATGAGGCGTCAACCTCTGGCTGAATCGTGGCTGGACCATATATGCTCGGCTGAGCATACAGCTGGCACAAGAAGCTGCTGGCTAGGGTCTCCTGAACCCCCAGCTGGAGCATAAAGTTGGAGGCTGGACTCTCATGTACCCCCAGCTCAACCATGAAGTTGCTGGCTAGCCCTGTCTGACCCTCCAGCTGGCACAGCGGACCTGGGCAACCTCTGCTGAGCCCCCAAGTGGGAGTAGAAACAAGTACTTCTGGGGACCCAGAGCACACTGAGTCCTTCGACTCAGCCTCTGGATCCGACCCGGCCCATATTTCAGACCCACAGGAGTCTAGTTTGGTCTCACAGCAACCTGTCTCACAACAAACAGTTCTAGCTGGCGTTAGACCTGAAAATCCAGTCTCTACATTGTCTATAGTAACAGAGTTCCCAGAAAGTGAGCTAGTGGTTATGGAAGGAATAGTTTTAAAAACTCATTACAGGTTCAGGCATTTCACATTCTAGTGAAGCATTTAAATCAGCACTGGACACCAGAGTTCACAGACTTGGAAGCACAAAATACATCAGAACCATAACCAGTCTGCGTAACACAACATGTCTTCTTATTGAATTCTGAGATGTTACCAGTAAGTGATCACAAATCTCCCCCCTCATACTGGATGCTCCCAAAACCTCATGACAGTACTTCATTTTTAATCCGTGAATCCACAGGCAAGAAAACTGGAAACATAGTCTCTTCACTATTCGACTTGCAAGGAACATCCGCGCATGATGCTAACTCAGAATTTACAGTGTTCATGGGTAATATTTCTATATCAGCCCCCTCGGATATTGAGAAAGCTGGTGGCAAGAAATCCCCGTGACTCACCACTCAAGGGATGTCTGTGACTCAGCTTGAGGCCCTGATCATCTGTAGCATCACCGCCGCTTCCCCTTGAAAGCGGTAGCTGCAAAGACAACAGGTGAAGCCTGGATAGCTGCAGTGACTGACTCATCATCTGACCACATCCTCGCCAGAAATGAGGCAGGAGATGAGAGGTCTGACCGAGACTGTGAGGATGAGCGGCTTATCCATGGCAGAGAGGTGGATAAAGGTGACTCAGGCCTGGAAAAGAGCCTCAGCGAGCCAACCCAAAACTCCTCGGGGCCCCGAGGCTGTGGTTGTCATGAAACGCTGTGTGGCAGGCAGGAGATGAGGACTCAAAGTGCAGGACTCAGACTCAGGGGATGAACTCAAAATCACAGCTTTATTTGCTGGTCGCAGAAAAACGAGCATACAAAGTAAACTAAGCTAAACTGGGAAACAATGAACTAAAACTCACAGGGCGATCCACACAGCAAGAGGGATGACGCGACACTGACTCAGAGAAACACAGGGTTTAAATACAATGGGAAGTAACGAGGGGAATGAGACACAGAAGGAGAGCACAGCTGGGAGAAATCAGAACTGACGAGACGAGGGAGCAAAGTAGGATACACTCACATGAGACACAGACCTTCAAAGTAAAACAGGAATTAGCACAGATGCAAACTAGACTAGGGGAGACAGAGCGACTAAGAAACACAGAGGGCAGCTACTAAATACTCAGAGAACTAAACAGAATACAAGAAAACCAAACTAAGACACTACACTAAAGAATAAGCTGGGACAACAAAGAGAACTAAGAACATAATACAGAAAACTCAGAGGCACAAGAAACTCAAAACACTGGGTCACTGACCCAGGACCGTGACAGTGGTGGAGAACGCTGAGCAGAAGAGGCATTCAGGAAGGGCTGAGCAAGGCTTGGGCTTGGTACTCCTCGTCTATGGAGAGGACCCGCTCTCGAGCCTCCACAATCGCTGTAAACTGAGTCAGCTGCGGCTCCCTCTCGAGGATCGCCTCCATGGCTGCTAAAACAACAGAAACAGTCCATGGATCCTGAGACGTGTGGATAACCTGAACCGAAGCTTGAAAACAATTTTGTGACTTAAGACAGACAAACAAATGACCCGAAACTGAACAGAGGAAGACAGAGGACTTAAATACATAGAAGGGTAAAGAGGGAAGTGGAAACACCTGAGGAAACGCAGCTGGCACAAATGAACATGACATCACAGGGGAAGCAAAACTAAACACGCTGAACATAGAAACAAAAGACTTTCAAAATAAAACAGGGAACATGGAGAGACATAAACTGAGACACGCAAGCTTGACACGGAGAGACAGAGAGAGGGAACGGGTGGGGGGGTCAGAGGACAAAGACACAAGGGGAACCTACACAGACAAGGAGATTACACATTTTAAACAGAAAAAGGCTTATAAGCAAGGAGACATGGACATGGATAACGAGTCTAATAAACTAGACTCAACTTCAACTAATACCAACTAATAATAACCCGAGAACTTTATATTATTCATGAATAAGCAAAAATACAAAATAACTCAAAATGCTGGGTCACCGACCCAGCCCTCTGTCAGACCCAGTACAGAGCCATCCCAGTCTAGAAATAAAAAGCTTCCCCTTTTCAAAGCAAGGATACACCTTAAGGGGATGATAAGTAACGATGATAAATGACAACGATTGACTGTATCTATATCATCATCTGCTTCAAAAACCTTCTGATCTTTCTATCTTTCCAGTTCAGGACAAGCACTGCGTCAGAGGTCTGATCACCAACATCAGTGACCCTATCACAGCTAAAGTCAGTCCTCATGGTAAGAGCTATATCTCTGGTTCGTGGGGAAAACAAGCCCAGAAAGAGAGCGAGGGGCAGAAGAACAGTTACTGGGTTCAACCTCTGCTCAGCAGCCACATCTGGGGCAACACTGTGCGCCTTTACCAAACCTATGAAGACCTCATGGCCTCAACAAACCACAGAGAATTTACCTTTGCTTCATCTTACAGTCATCCCAGCACAAATGAAGGTCCGAACGCCGTCCTGTATGGCGAGGCTCTGTATTATCACTGCTACCGCTCTGCAGACATTTGCCGGTATGACCTGGAGACCAACGAGGTCAAACGGGTGACTCTTCCAGGCATCGGTGTGGGTTTCAACAACAAGTTCCCCTATTGTTACTACGATTGCCGGCTCAATAGTGATGTTGATGTAGAGGCAGATGAAACAGGACTGTGGGCTCTCTATGCCACTATAGGTAACCATGGTAACCTCGTGATCAGCCGCTTAGTTTGGGACAGCGAGGTGAAGAGTCTCAACGTGACACAGACGTGGGAAACGAGGCTGTTCAAGAAGGCAACGAGCAACGCCTTCATGGTGTGCGGTGTGATGTACGCAACTCGTTACGTTAATGAGTACCGGGAGGAGGTGTTCTACGCCTTCGACACAGCCACAGGCAAAGAAGACAACTCACTAGCAATACCACTGGAGAAGGTAGCTAAAGCAGTGGCTAGTCTGAGCTACAATCCCACCAACAAGCAGATCTACATGTACAACGATGGATACTTGCTGGCCTACCAGGCCCACTTCAGATCTGAAGCTTTGTAGCTAGTTATTGTCACATGACCAAGCCCCCCCAAAAAAGGCAATGGCTTTTTCTGTGCAACAGCAATCTTAGCAGATGTTGCAAATGCTGAAGATATATCATGTATGCTGCATGCATGCTGCAAGAAAAAAAAGCAATGATTTAAAAAGTGCAGTTTAAGGACTATTTTATGCAACAGTGATGTTAGCTACAAATACCACAGATATGTCATGTATGCTGTAAAAACTGTTCTTATACTAATAATGTCATTTGGTAAAACTGAATGCAAACATCGGTTAGAACCATAATAAAGTCTTCAGTAACAAAAACATCAAGATTTTAACTATTTTGGGTTTACAGCTTCTAACATTACTACTAACACTGTAGGGGTAGGTTTAAAAAATAGATTTTCTCATAGAAATTGATTTTAGTTTGAATAATGTGATATTGATACCCCAAATCGATTTTTAAATGTAAATGTATTTTGCTAGAAACGGCAGAGTCTGAGGTTAAAGCTCACAAAACTGTTTCAATCATCAAACAGCTAATGATGTAAACGGATTTTGCAAAAAGATGTAAACGCAAAGCATGCATCCCCCCCATTCACCCAACGGGGACATGCCACTGGGTGCTGAAAGGCAACATCTCACAGATTCTGAAGCTGCAGGTTTCATCACTCTCCAACCAAAATTCACTGAACCAACAGCAAAAGAAGATCAAGACTACGCTTCACATTTGAAAAAGATTGTCATGAATTCCATCTTCCTTTTGCTGTTTTGCTTCCACCATGAGAAAATCACACTTCATGCACAGCTTTCTCTCTCTGAATGTACTAAAATTTCTGTTTTTTGCATTATTCACTTGCTTATTACGCACCAGTCTACCGTTGTGTAAAGTGCTGCTGCCCGCTACTTTTTTCTCCAAAACAGACTTCCGAAAAGAAGGGCCAATTTCTGCTGTTCAGTACCAAAAAAAATTAAACTTTAATAATTATGCCAAATTATAAAACGTTTAGCTGTAGTCGCTAATAAAACCTCCTTAACTTTGCTCTGCTTCACTTCAGCATTAGGTAATGTTTATATGCTGATTCATGGTTTTCTTCAGTTTTTGATGTACTGCAAAATATTTTTAAGGTGTTTATCTGCTATAAAAAGCCAGCCAGAAAAATCTCCTTCATATTTGTTTGTGTTTTATTCTTGGATTGCATTTATATAGCACTTTTCTAGACACTCAGGCCCCTCTGGCCAACACCAGTAGGCGGTAGGTGAAGCGTCTTGCCCAAGGACACAACGACCAGGACAGATAGAGCTGGGGATCGAACCGGCAACCTTCCAGTTACAAGATGTGACCTCTAAGGTCTCACAAGTGTTAGATTTATTTTTATATATAGATATACATAGATATAAAATAATGGATTTGTACTGATAAGATAAGATAAGATAAGATAAGATAAGATAAGCCTTTATTAGTCCCACAAATGGGAAATATTTGGGTCACGGCAGAAAGTACAAATTTAAGAGCAGTAAAAATTAAGATAAACACAATGGAATATGATAAGATGAATTAGAATGAAATACTGTACAAAATAGAATAAAATGCTCTGTTATGGTAGGAAAGAATTGCACTTGGTAATACTGCACATCAGGGAGACAGTTACAGTTGTGTATGGGATGTGTGTGTGTCTGTCTGCACGTGTGTGGCCATCTTCAGAGACCATGTTGTAGAGTCTGACATTAAGTTGGGAGGAAAGTCCTGCGAAATCTCTCCATCCCAGCCTGGGTGCCGCAGCCTGCCACTGAAGGAGCTGCTCAATGCTGTCAGAGTCTCTTGAATGGGGTGGGAAATGTTGTCCGACAGGGACGACAGCTTAGCCACCATTCTCCTGTCACTCACCACCGCCACTGGGTCCAGAGGACATCCTAGAACAGAGCTGGCTCTCCGGATCAGCCTGTTCAGTCTCTTCCTGTCCCCAGCAGAGATGCTGCCGCCTCGGCAGACCTCACAGTAAAAGATGGCTGAGGCCACCACAGAGTCATAGGTCTTCAGGAGTGGGCCCTTCACTCCAAAAGACCTGAGTCTCCCCAGTAGGTACAGCCTGCTCTGCCCTTTCCTGTAGATAAATGATCAGAATTATAATATTTCCGTGAATATTGACTGTGTCAAAATTGAATCGAATCACTGGTGGAAATCAAAATACATTGCCCTATACCATTGGGACCACTTTGGACTTTATCTTCCATATCTGCTTTCATTGCTGCACATGGACGTCCCTCTCCTGTCCTGGTTCTGCTGGAGGTTCCTTCCTGTTAAAAAGGAGTTTTTCCTTTCCACTGTCGTCAAATCACTTGCTCATTGGAGTGATATGATTGTTGGGTTTTCTCTGGGTTTTTTTTTATATTATTATAGGGTTTTTACTTTACAATATAAACACAACAGCGTATCAGTTGAGTGTAGGCCATTGCACCTTGGTGGTCTGCGCTTGAATTATGAACTATAAAATGTGTAATATCAGATACTTGAAGGATAATTTTTAAATGTTACACAATGTTAAGGTTAGTCAGTGTAAATGCTGGAGAATATTTCACAAATATCTCCATAAACAATGTAAATGGTAGATACCATTAGAAAGTAGGAATGTTTTTATTCATGTGGCCATTTCAAAAAAAATTGTCTGTAAACTTAATCATAGATTAGTTTTCTGCATTCAGAAAAAAGAGGATTTTTATGTCACGCATGGAAAGAGCCAGTACTTAGAGTAATACACTGGTACAACAACTAACGAGTTGACAATCTGTTTGAATTTAATTTACTTATTTAGATAACTGCTACGCTAATGTCACTGCAAGGATTTCTCCACAAATGTCAAAACAACAATCTTGTGACTTTTATGAGAATATGACATTTGTATGTTTACATAAAAAAAGATATAATAACATAGTTAGACTGACTCTGAACATTAAAACCACTACACTGGAAATTATTGATTTTATTAAATAAAGAGAGTACAAGGCAAAGATGAACCTTTTATTTACACTGGTTGAATTAGCTTAATGGAGAAATACATTGTTTATGAAATGTGATGCATTAAACATGAAACATCTTGAGGAAAAACTGTTTTGAATTCAGACTTTTATAGAAATCAATCAATTTTGCAGAAATGAAACAACAACATCAATTTACCCAAACAACACCTTGTAGGAAACCATGTTGGAGTCACAGTAAGCATGCAGCATCTGGTCCACAGGGCTGTAATTTAGGCTTTGAATGTTGGGAGACATTTTGTTCATGAAGATGCCAATGTTGAACTTCTCCTGTCCCGTCACGGTGTTGAATGAGTAAAAGATCTCCTCGACCTCCCTGTTAATGTAACGTGTTGCATAGAGAACGCCACACGCCATGAAGGTGTTGGTCACTGCCCGTTTGTAGACTGAAGTGCGCCAGGTACGCCTAAGTGTTGGTGTTTCACCCTCCTCTAGCTTGGAGAGAACCAAGTTGCCAAAGTCCTGAGTGGTGGTGTAGACCACCCAGACACCAGACTCATCTGTTGCCAGGTCCAGGTCAGTGTATGGGTAGCATTCCTCAAGATGGCAGAAGTTACCTTTTGAGTTGTACCTGGTTAACAGAGGATAGCAGTGAAACTTTCTGTCATAGTTATTCTTCAAACTAACATTTTCAAAGTTGAGTAACAAACCTGGTGCCTTTTGGTAGTTGTAAGGTTGTGACACTTTTAGTGGTGAGATTAAATCGACAAACATAATCTTGGTTGTAACAGTTGTAGTACAAAGCCCCTCCATACAGAACATTATTTGGACCCTGGATGGTGTTGGTAGTTGGGTTTGAGGAGTGGATCTGGACGTTACCTGAAGAAGAAAAAGGAGGAATAAACGTATGTTAGTAGTTTAAAACTATAATTTGCTTCACAAAAATGTATCAGTAATTAAAACAATCGTGCACTTTACTTTATTCCACTTTAAGTAAGGAAAATGTCAGTGTTCTCTTATAATATTAAAGAGTAAAGTCACTTTTATTGTGGTCTGCATAACTCGATTTTAGGTACAGTTAGGTATTGTAGTTACCTAACAAACTCACTGTACACGGTCCTTTCCAAACACCTTCAGTAACCCAAAGTACAACAAACCTCCAGGTTAATTTCTTTCTTTCTTGGAAATTCAAATGATTCAATAAACTACTAATTTACCAACTTCAGTGTGATCCCAGTATAAACAGTAAGGGTTTTTTACATTTCGTAGGGGAATAAACAAAGAGAAGCGAGCAGTTCCTTACCTGGGACGCTCACTCCAATGATGAGAGAACTTAGACTGCTGTAAAGACGAACATAGTTGGCATGTACGTTACTCAATGTCAACATCACCAGCCAATACCAGCTCTCTTTGCCTTTCTCTGGTCTGGGATCACGACCCCAGGCTCCGTAAGCATACGAGCCAGGATATTCTCCTTTTGTGTAGACCTTTGGCTCAGTAACATTAACAAGCCGGCTGTGTGCACAGGTACCTGAGGGGAAATGTATAGTGTGTATTAGCTGTTCTCCGTGAGGCTACTTTTATGGAGGAAATGCATATTATAACAGGCCTTTTAAATTTATTTGTATGGCAAACTAGAAATTCTTTTATCAATGCATGCTGGGGTTTATTCATCATATAACGATTGAACTTTCTTTTACTGCAACTACTTTAAAGTAATAATTGTTATTATTATATTATTTATTAAATGAATTCGGTTCAATTCATGATAGCTTGTGTAACTACCTTTTGAACAAATAACTTGAATTAATGATTTTCTGTATGACATTATGTGTTTCTTTCATCTTGTCGACTTCTTCTTTGCAATGTTGCAAAGCTCTCTCAAGGACCCAGCCAAGCATCTAAGTTCGGTTGAGGTTGGGACCTAGCCTTTTACTTCACATATTTTTATTTGAGGTTGTATTTACCTAATTTTAAAGCTTATTGATAGCCATGTTTATCAGTGCAAGTGATTCCTTGTTGCTATTTGAATCCAATTTCAATGCACTGATTGGATTCTTTCATCAGCTGACACAGGCGATCGAGATGATTGATTACTCTAGTGAAAGGCAATGGATAATTAATGGATGCTCACCACAATTTAAACCACATGCAGCTGAGCACTTTTTCTCACATTTGTTTCAGCTTTTCTGACTCAATGACAGATCAAGATTTGGTCTTATTAAGAACTTCACCTATTTTGTATTTTCTATTCAACTGAGTCCTTAATTTTTGTCATCTTTAGAAGTTTAAGGAGCTTGGAAAGAAAAGCGTCTGGACTTCTTTGAGTTGCTTGAAGACGTTTCACCTCTCATCCGAGAAGCTTCTTCAGTTCTAAGGGTCAAATGGTGGAGAGTCCCAGATTTAAACCCAGTGGGAGTTTCCCCCCAAAGAGGGACAAAAGGACCCCCTGATGATCCTCTACCTAATCACATGAGCCAAGGTGTGAAAGCAGGTGTGGGTCACAATCAGCCAGGGTTTCGGGTGAGCTCATTGTGAAACCTGGCCCCACCTTATCATGTGATTTCCTGAGGTCAGATGGCCCAGGATGTGAGTGGGCGTTAAGGCGTCTGGGAAGGGATCTCAAAACTGGATTATAGATGGCAGACAGTTGGTGTCGTAAACCACCGCCTCTGTTCAAAGATGGTCGCTCACAGTGGACGTAAATGGCTTCTTTCACTCCTCTTTCAAACCATCTGTACTCTCTGTCCAAAATGTGAACGTTTGCATCCTCGAAAGAGTGACCTTTGTACTTAAGATGCAGATGAACTGCTGCGTCTTGTCCCGTGGAGGTGGCTCTTCTATGTTGTGCCATGAGCTTGTGAAGTGGCTGTTTGGTCTCTCCGATGTAGAGCTCTGGGTATTCCTCGCTGCACTGTACAGCAAACACCACATTGTTAAGTTTTTGTTTAGGAGTTTTGTCTTTCAGGTGAACCAGTTTCTGTCTGAGCGTGTTGCTGGGTCTGAAATGCACCGGGATGTCATGCTTGGAGAAAACTCTCCTGAGTTTCTCTGATACACCGGCTACATATGGGATGACAATGTTGTTGCGTCTGTCCTTGTTATCCTCCCTCGCTGGTGTCTGATCTTCTTTCCTGTGCCTCTTTGCTGACTTTATAAACGCCCAATTAGGATAACCGCATGTTTTAAGTGCTTCCTTTACATGTGTGTGTTCTTTCTTTTTCCCTTCAGGCTTAGAGGGAACATGTTCTGCCCGATGGTGTAGGGTCCTGATTACCCCAAGTTTGTGTTGCAGAGGGTGATGGGAGTCAAAGAGGAGGTACTGGTCCGTGTGTGTGAGCTTCTGGTAAACTTCAATGTTGAGGTTGCCATTCTCTTCAATGTGCACAGCGCAGTCCAGGAAAGGCAAAGAGTTATCCTTTATGTCTTCCCTGGTGAACTTGATGTTTTTGTCCACGGCGTTAATGTGCGCAGTAAAGGATTCCACTTCTTGTCTTTTGAGTTTGACGCAGGTGTCGTCTACATAGCTGTACCAGAGGCTGGGTACTCTCCAGAGGTGGGTAGTAACGAGTTACATTTACTCCGTTACATTTACTTGAGTACCTTTTTGAAAAAAATGTACTTTTAAAGTACCTTTTTTGCACGATACTTTTTACTTTTACTTGAGTACATTTGTGAAGAAGAAACTGTACTTTTACTCCGCTACATTTGCACAATTCGACTCGTTACTTTAAAACAAAAATAAAAATTAGTTTAACACATTAGATAACATGCTGCCAGGGGAGTTTTTACCAATGAGATGTGGCCATGCAGTCACATGACCAGTTTGAAACTGTGGCGGGCAGAGCGGCCCAAGCGTTTCAAAGTAGCAGACACACGGAAAGAAGAAACATGAAAACATGGCAGAGTCTACGCTAGAGCTGAAGAGGATGAACACCCTTGGCCTCGTATACAAAGAATGTTTTGCTTAAAAGCAGAACAAAAGAACAGCCATGTTTTCAGTGTCGGTGTCTTCAGTGAGAGCCAAAACAAACCAACTTTTCAGCGTGAAACAACTCAACTCGTGTAACCTGAGGAAACGGTATGTTTTCTTTAAATATCTTTTTAGCTCTGGTTAGCTGGATGTCAGTCTTATGTTACAGCAGCTGTCATATTTTTGGCGCTACGTTGTAGTGAAATACGTTTGTGGGTGTCTTGTGCAGCTTCGTACGGTGGCCCCTAGAGACAAAGCACGTACAAACTCCAAAACACTTGCAAAATCCAAAACACATGCAAATTCCAAAACACATGCAAACTAAAAAACACTTGCAAACTAAAAAACACATGCAAACTCCAAAACACGTACAAACTCCAAAACACTTGCAAAATCCAAAACACTTGCAAACTAAAAAACACTTGCAAACTAAAAAACACATGCAAACTCCAAAACACGTACAAACTCCAAAACACTTGCAAAATCCAAAACACTTGCAAACTCAAAAACACATGCAAACTCCAAAACACGTACAAACTCCAAAACACTTGCAAAATCCAAAACACTTGCAAACTCAAAAACACATGCAAACTCCAAAACACGTACAAACTCCAAAACGCTTGCAAAATCCAAAACACTTGCAAACTAAAAAACACTTGCAAACTAAAAAACACGTGCAAACTCCAAAACACGTACAAACTCCAAAACACTTGCAAAATCCAAAACACTTGCAAACTCAAAAACACATGCAAACTCCAAAACACGTACAAACTCCAAAACACTTGCAAAATCCAAAACACGTACAAACTCAAAAACACATGCAAACTCCAAAACACGTACAAACTCCAAAACACTTGCAAACTCCAAAACACATGCAAATTCCAAAACACTTGCAAACTAAAAAACACTTGCAAACTAAAAAGCACATGCAAACTCCAAAACACGTACAAACTCCAAAACACTTGCAAAATCCAAAACACTTGCAAACTCAAAAACACATGCAAACTCCAAAACACGTACAAACTCCAAAACACTTGCAAACTCAAAAACACGTACAAACTCAAAAACACATGCAAATTCAAAAACACAACGGAAGTGCTCCAGGACGCTAGGGGCAGTGTTGAGCTCTATTTGCAAAATAAACGGCAAGTTTGTCTGTATGAGACGGTCTAGTCTCTGTCGCGCTTCCCAGGTTGCCTAGCAACCATGATACTAACCGCTGGAAACGTGTCATACAACTTGGTTTGACAGAAATGAGGGAGAATATATTTTGTTCATTTGTTTGTTTGTTTCTACATGAGCTTTGTGTGATTTGATAAGTATCTGAGGCTGAGACCACAGGACTGTAAAACATGATTTTTGGGCTTCATTTCTGTACTGAACAGTTATTTAAGATTAGTTAGTAAATAAGAATTAGCTAATGTTGTTCATGAGACTAAAGTCATATCACTTTGGTAATGTAAATATAATATGGCCAATATTATAGTTATTATATTAATCATTATTAGCTATTACAGCAGTGAACATGAACTCTGTGTCAAATACTGAGCAGTACAGATTCAAGTTGCAGTTATGTCTTATCACCTTAAATCTTCACTCAAAGACAAGTATCTTTGACAGTGTATATATAGGTGTATCATATATAAGAGACAAATGTTGTTCCTTCAGTATGTTGCCATTACTAAATTTGGCTCATTGCTTACATATATTTATAAAAAGAAAACGTACAAGCTGTGATAACTGTTTCTGATAGAATGAAGAGTAGACTGATATATGAAATATTCCTTTATTGGGTGAGAAAATCAGACCATGTCATAACTGCTTTAAGTCATACAGAATAGATATCAGAGCCTTAAACAGGCTGGCTTCTGCTAAATGGGTCAAACTGGGCAGAAAGTCTACAAACACATAACATCCTTATAGAATAAGATGTAACACTATAGATCAACTTACCTCAGAATATATAAAGTATATAAACAATTACAGCAATATGATGCAACAAACACAGCAGTGCTACTAATCCAAAATACTCAAAGCTTCATAGAAGTGGAACAAACATTTATTTTTAGCTCCATTCTGCTGCTGTTACATACTTTAGGTTTCTGAATATTACACTTGTTGCTGCCTTTCATAGTGTGTAACTTGAAGGCCCTGAGTACTTTCTCCCACACTGAAAACACTGGGAGGATAAAATTATTTGAACATTACCTAATAAGACTGATTCAGGACAGACAGTTATGTTAAACTTTTCTAGCAGTCCTTCACAAACAGGGAACAGTCTGTCTATTCTCTCCATCTGTCAGCTGCTGCTGGCTCTTCCTCCTCCTCTTCCTCACACACTGTTGAGTTTGTCCTGGTGGATCATCAGGGATGCAAAGCCTCACAGATGATGTGCAGCAGTGGGTCCCTCAGTCTGTCCTCATTCTGGACACTTGCAGTTGTCACACATGGAAATCAAATGTGTGATAAGCTGCAGGATTCAAACACAAGTGTAACTTATAAACACATGTTCATACTTTTATTCCACAATCAGAGAGAAAGAAACAGAGAGTGAGTGCAGGACAGACAGACAGGTTAAAGTCTCAGGTGTATACACTGCTACACAACAGCACAAAAGAAGGAGGATTTAGTGTTTGTGTTATTACAAAACAAGAAGAGTTCCAGATGGTACAGTGGACACATGTGTGACTGCTGTGATTAAAGCATCTTTCTTTCAGCTTAACGAGTGAACCGTCAGCTCGTTCAAACACACGTTAAAGTCCGTTTGGCTCGACACCACCGAACAGAGGCAGCAATATCCACAGTATTTCTGATTTCGCGCCATTACCCCGATTCATAGCGGAAGCCGGTTTTTTACTTCCGCTTGCGCTGTTGTTGACAGTTGCGGGGTTACACCTTCACTGTTGATAAAGATTTCTCTCACTGCAGTTTCTTTTACCTGGAGTAAATGGCAACACATCGAAGGTGGATACACAGTAGAGATGTTTTAAAAAGCAGCGAGGACAGTTCAGTTGCAGTGCCTCACCCGTCACTTCTCACAGAGTGGGTAGATGACATGAAACTATGGCCCGATGTTAGCTACATCGACATTATTAATTACCTTGTATTTTCCGAAGGCGTTGATGGCGAGGAATTACGTAATTACAAGAGCAGCGAGGCGTATAATTACCTGCACAGCAACAAAATTGATCAAGTACTGCTCAACAAACAAGGCGACTTTATTTTTCTTAAAGCAGCTGTAGAGCCGAGCCAGAGTATTAATCAAGCGAAACACTTAGCATGGGCAACTAAACTAAACTAAACTAAAGTGTCACTTAGCTTATTACATTTTTGAGTGAAATTTCTCATTCTACATTTTTTCACACAAATGCAAAATCATAAATGTCAACATAAAATGTTCCTAAGTCCCCTAAAAATTTGTCACAATTTTATTCAATTACTGTGATTAGATTTTATTTTACATTCTAAAAAAAGTCACAACTGTTGGTATTTTGCAAAGGTTGCCTTTAACGTTTTTACTTGAGTTTTCTCGACTTGAAAAAACATGTTCTTTATAAACACAAACCTAAGACCTTTACAGCCCTTGGAGCTAATCTTTTGGCATTATTATTATTATTATAAACTTTCGTTAAAATTGAGACTTTGCTGCTAATAACCAGCTAGTGCTGATACGAACGCCATTCACCATAGGCTATTATTTAGTAAAATTAAAGAATTGCGTGTTTAAAATGCGAAACGGTGGCAAACCACATTTACACTTTCACTTACCGGGTACAGATTCTGTGTTTTTGTTCGTATTACTGGAAGCTGTCACACTCAAAGTGGTCCGAGTGAGCTTTCTTCTTTTCTTCGGTGGGGGTCGGTCATAGCCCAGATAAAGCTCCGGGTCGGGGTGTAGCTCTGTGGGCTTTTTATCGATGAAATGAAAGGAGCAAACATAAACTCTCTTTGGAGGGTGTTTGAGTCTTAAAGCTGCCAGCCACGCTAGTTTCCGATCCTCCTTCCGCGGCATAGAATGCAGTGCGTAGGGCGGTGGGCACGGACAGGCCTTTCTAAGTTGTTGATGCTCAAGGCAAAATGTTTCTAATGCGTTTTTCAGTTTTCTTGAATTATTGTGGCAGCCGACGACAGCACACGTTGAACCCGAGCTCATCTTCGAACAGGTAAAGCCACTTATTACCGCACAAAGTAACTGATTTTGTTGTTAGCAACGACTGAACGCGGGGTCTCGCTTTGAGTAACCGGAAGTATAAAACCGGACAACGGAAGTAGTGGTCTGTCATGGCAGCCTACGTACGCTCTTACAGAAACCTGTGGATAACATAGCTAACGTTAACAGTGCAGTGAATCCTGCTTGTGCCGTGATATTCATGACTGCGAACCGAGCAGCATCACTGACTTTCAGCTTGTTGTGTTTGTGGATATATGACTGACTTTAATTATCCACAAAATCATCACAATCTCTGTAAGATTAAGGTCGACTATATATATATTTATTAAAGTAAAGGCTTTAAAACCAAGTTAATTCTGAAAGTACAAACATCGCTAATGTCAACTTTCCCGACATGTGGCCAACAATAATGGTTTCATGTTCTTCATTAAAAAAATATTTGCGCATTAATAAGTGACATAATATTCAGTACTTACTTCTGAAAGTTTACTCTTCCTCCGCTCCGCTTCCACTGTTTTTTTTTCCGGCAAAATTATCCACACCACCACCGCACTATGAAGTCTGGGATATGTTGGGCCATGAAGGCTACACCAACCCATCCTTAAAATTCAGGGAAATTAAGGACGCATTTCAGGGCCGCATTTCGGGCAGCCTTTGAATTCGGAAAGCCTTCTCTTGTCGCTGTGAGGTAATCGGCCTTAAAATGCGGCCTTTAAGGCTGCAAACCCCAAATCCGGTCATTGGTACTTCCTGGCTTGTGTAGTTACTAGGTAACAAAAGCTCAACACTGCCCCTAGCGTCCTGGAGCACTTCCGTTGTGTTTTGGAAGTTGCATGTGTTTTTGAGTTTGCAAGTGTTTTTGAGTTTGCAAGCGTTTTGGAGTTTGTACGTGTTTTGGAGTTTGCATGTGTTTTTGAGTTTGCAAGTGTTTTGGATTTTGCAAGTGTTTTGGAGTTTGTACGTGTTTTGGAGTTTGCATGTGCTTTTTAGTTTGCAAGTGTTTTTTAGTTTGCAAGTGTTTTGGAATTTGCATGTGTTTTGGAGTTTGCAAGTGTTTTGGAGTTTGTACGTGCTTTGTCTCTAGGGGCCACCGTAGGCTTCGGCTGTCCTGTTAACTGCTCGCTGGTTAGCTAACATGAGCTATAAGCTAACAGCTAGCCTGGTTAATGATGCTAGAGTTCAACGCGCATGCAAACAGCTCGTCTCTACTGCTTTAACTGTTAAAACAGAAGGCAATACTGCGGCTGACAGGGTTTAATATGTGAAACAGCAGCTTGTTTAGTTTAAACGGTCTGCATTAAGCTGGGCAAACACTGTGCGATTTTTTTCAGTCACGTTATTCAGCTCCTGCTCAAACTGTACAATTGAATCTCAGGGGTTAGAAGTTCATAGGTCACGATGCAGGGCCTGATACTCTGATGCGACCTGAGTGCTCAAACTGTGCGTCCATAACACGAAGCTTATCATACAAAACCTGTCCCTCGCTCGCCCTCTCTCTGTCTTTTACTCACACAGACACACACACACACCATCAACTTTGCTAAATTACTAATGAAAAACATTGACAAGGCCAACTCTTTTCATGGTTGTTGTAGTCGTGATAATTTTGTGAGGCCACATCGAAAAGCCTCAGATACGTAAGTGTAGAGCTGCCACCCAGGCAAAAGAAAAATAGAGCTATATCACGTTATAACGTGAAAAGGGTCCGTGTACTTTTCGGTATTTGAAGTTTCGTTTCAGAAAGTATAATTTAAAAAAGAAAATGAGACACTTATTTAATTCTCAACTTAAAAAGCTAAAATGAAAAACGTAAAACAATTGTTTTTTTCATTTTGTCCTTTCGCACATCAGAAACGAAAAACCCAAGAAAAAAGAACGAGAAAGGGCCCTTTATTTATTTTGTCTGAACCGGAAGTTTTAGTAGGTCAACAACCTGTACAAGTGATGCGCAAACTTATGGCAAACACTGTAGTGTGGACATCATGACGTTGGAAAAATACTCAGACGTGATCATGGAGATGACAAAACAAGGCCTGTCATCGGAAATTATATCAGAGCGTCTGTCATATGAACACGGGGAAGTGAGAGGATTTTCTGCGAGAAATGTTAGAAAGTTTTGTGCTGAGCAAATCACTAGCTGTCGACTCTCGGACACACGGTTGGAGCTTGAGGTGACACAAGCTATAAATGAGGTAAGGTACTTTCTTCCTTCACCTTATGACTGTGTATGGTTGTCTTAACTGGGTTGTAAGGGGGTTAGTCTAGACTGTGTGCGCGCGCCCGCGCGTTTTAGCGTCTTGCGGGTGGTGGGTAACGTTAGTTATTTTAAAGATGTCTCTCACTGGTATTTGTACAGTTAATTAGCACAATACTTTAGCTTTACACATTTGCTTTCAGAATAAGCTACTTTACATTTGTTGTTCTAGTAGTAGCATGATCTTTTATTTTAAACAGGTGGGCCCAACATATGGCCGCAAAATGATGAAGGGCTATCTGTCCACAAAAGGGGTACATGCTGCAGAGGGACGAATTGGGTCAATTTTAAGAGAGGTGCATCAACCTTATCATGAAGCAAGACGCCAGGTAGCCTATGTTATTTAATCTTCCACTAGAACTGTATTCCAATGTTCTTTGTCATATTTGTGATATACATCATGTAATGGTAGGGCCTAATTCTGTTTAACAGATGTACGCCCTGCTTTAACAGTTACTTGACTCTTCCTCAAACGTATGATCAAATCTGCCTTTATCCAGTCAGCTGTCATTTATTTTTGTGATTTTTTTGTAAGGGAGCTCGGAATCTTAATCCCACACCGTACCATGCTGAATGCATGGGGCACAAGGTTCACCTGGACCAAAACGAGAAACTTGTAATGTTTGGAGTCACCCATGTTTTAGCTGTAGATGGATTCAGTAAAAAGATTGTGAGTCATTCCACAATGCCAATCAAAAACAACTTGAGCATCTATGAATATGTTTTCAGGTAATACAACCTCTCAAACCATTTATTTCATCTTAAGTGTTTTGATGGACATGTTAGTCATATTGGACATGAGCTGCACCCAAATTTACAATATTTGAATTTAAATTAGACATGCAACAGATGGGTCTGGTTATGTTCCTGAATATAATATATTAAGAACTTACCAAACATTTTGATCAACATTTTCTATTAATGTAAAAATAAATAAAATGGAATTGCACATGAATCATTTAACTACTTTATTGCAATTAATCAGTGTTCATTTATGAATGGAACAAGGTTCTTGGATTTCCACATATCTTTCAATTGTTCTGACATACATCTAAAGTCTGAGCATGACAGTGACATTGCAAAGAAACTTAAGAAATATATGTTGTCCTACTACAACTAAAATATTACCCAAAAAAAACATGAATGAATACATTCAAAATAATAACACCTTTGCTGGTCTTAAAGCAAAATAGTTAATAAATGTTCTTTATTTTTCCTGTACCAGACCTGCAGTGATCACCTATGGTATGTGGGACCAGGTGCGAGTAGACCATGGAAAGGAATTTTATTTAACACTGTTCATGCAAGAGATGCTGTCACATAATCGCTTCAGTCAGGAGAGACTGCCTTATTTACAGACCTCATCCACAAGAGTAAGATTTAAGTACCATTAACATCAGCTGAAATTCTTATACTATTACGTGTACTACTACGTACATTTAAGACATGTTTCTTTTAACTCTTTTAGAACCACACAGTTGAAAGGATTTGGCCTGAAATCAACAACCGTGTCAACTACCCACTAAAAACTGCCCTACTCCAGCTGATGGACCAGGAGGAGATAGATATGGAGGATAACCTTGTGCGATACTGTGTGTCCAATCTAACCTGTCAGCTGTGTAACATTGGTCTTGCAAGTGTGGTAGAATCATGGAATGCTCATAGAATCCCAGGTAAAAAAAAAAAAAAAAAAAAGTCAGATTGCTTACAACCCTGATAATGAACATTTAAACACCTCCTCTATTTTTTACAGGAAAAGGCATACCAAATCACTTTGCAGAACATGGGTGTAAAAGAAGAATTTCTCCAGAGCTCTTGCCAAATGCACTTGAAGCAGCAGACCTGTACAGGCAGCACTTGGGATCTGCACTCAAAGAACATTCGACTTTTGGAGTTGATCCCTTCACAACCGAACAGGACAAACTTAGAACAGAGAGTCATTTTGCAGAAAAATATCCTGATATTTCACATTTGTTTTTTAGAGCCGTAAATGGTGACTTTATGCCATACAAAGAAGCTCTGCTCTCTCTCATAAACATAACTCAGAGAAATGTATGAACCACTGCATCTGTAAACTGTACAGAACAGACAAAAAAAAAAATCAACTGACTGTAAACATTTGTGTGTACACACTACATTACTCCTCTGCAAAAAAAGATTTCAATACAGAAAATGCAGCTGTTAGACCAGTAATTTGTAGAACTCCGTTGTTACTCTCCCTGCATTTTGCACAGTGCTGTGATGTCTCTTGCCACTGTTCCACACATGTCTTGCAGCCAATAATGCTTCTGCAGCACAGTGAGAACACTGGATCCTCAATGATGTCTGCAAAAGTAAATCAGATAAGTGAGACTGTTATCCATTTATGTTGAATTTAGTTCAAACTATAGGTTCAAAGTCAGTCTTGACATAAATTTACAGACAGCATGCAGAATATTTTTGGTTATTCTGTAATTCCTCTTGTTCACGCTGTTCTGAGAAAGTCCCTGTCTATATTTTTGTCTATAATTGATGAGGGGCAAAATCAGTACATTTTCTCAATTAGCAAGCAAGAAAAATGAAAAAGTTACAGGTACTTGATTCAATATATGCAACTACAGTCCCATTTTAAATGTGAACTTTTTAGTTTTACATTACTGTGAACAGTGTACCGTCACCCATACTGACATTGTAATCAATTTGAAAAGCTATACTTTCATAGTCAATATTGCAAGGAGAACCCAAATTAAATGTGCATGTAAACTTTTGAATGTTATGTTACAGTAGACCTGCATCTTGATTGTCTGTGCCTAAGTATTTAAATGGACACTGCTGAATAAAGAGCCTATGTTTGGTAAAAAAATGTTTGTCCAAAGTAATGATTGAATGTGGTTTGACATTGTTTTAATTGTAATTAAAATGTTAGTGTAGATGTAATGTATTTACTAAGCAACATTTGAACATACTCGTACAAACCACGCAGCTAAATCCCTCCTTGAGTGTCTGCAGCTTGGGGGTTGTGACTTTCTGGGCAACTGCAAGATCAGTGAGCTCTTTGATTGCTGCTGTGACAGCTGGCAGACTTTGAGATGCCAACACCAACTCTTCTATTTTGTCACTCACTTCTCCCAAACTGGCACTGTCATCATCTTTACGGCTGCTACAAATAAAAATGGATAATCAGATGTCAAAGCTACTTACTGGCTTAAAGAAACATCACATCACTTACTGATAGATGATGATTTATGTAGTGATGTCTTACTGCTATTATAGGATTTAAATCAAATTAATTCTTCTATATTGATGTTCATCCTATAGTATATACATTTTTATTCACATACCTCAGTTTCTTCCTCTTTGTTCCCTGGAGGCAATTAAAGTCTTGTTCAGGCACAGCAAGAATTTTTCGTGCATTTTGTCTCCAGTACTGTGACCCTACAGATGAAAAACAAAACCAAAGAAACCTGTTTAGAAGCCAATACCATATTACCCAATAAATATTACAAAGAGTCTGGTAAGACATGTCTCTCCATAAGATATGGGCTTTAGCTGTAATATTATGGCTCACCTGTTGTGCCCTCCGACTCCAGAATTGCATTGCCCTGTGCATCTGTCAAAATTATTGGGTTGTAATTACCAATGGCATCTTGCACTTTTCCTACTATCCCTTGAAGCGTAGCCTCAGACTCCAGGAATCGTACAACCACCATTCTATTGGGAATCAACCTCCCACCAACTACATCTGCAAAGTACACTGATCTGTAAAACAAAACATAATAATTTTACATATCTTGTAAAAGACAGCAGGCCACAAATCCATTCAGTGATTGCTATAGGCAAATTGTACTAAAACAGCTTTGCTATTCTTAACAATTCAACTATCCATGCACCTTATGTTTCTTTTTATTTTGCCTGTTCTGTAATTTAATATTCAAGAACACAGACTCATCCTACCTCTGAAATGTTTTGGAGGACATAGGGGAACTTGAAGTAGCCTGCTGTGAACGTGAAGGTGCAGACGCTGCCACAGCTGGTGCTCGCATAAATGCAAAACGCTGCCCGCTGGAACCTGCTGTTGGAATTGACTCCATGTCTTCTCCGTGGACTTCATAGTGACCTCTGGGTGTAAGGTCTAATGCGCTGAAAACACCAGAGACCGCACCGGGGAACATAGCCACGTTTGAATCATCCGTGATGTACAGAGTATGCGCGGATACCTGTTTAAGAAAAGTTTCCGTAAATCACGTTGCTCTGCTAACGTGTTACTCCTGTGCACACGGTTAATAGGCTCTAAACGCTTACTTATTAGCTAGTAGCCGGTAAAAGTCAATGAATAACTATTTACACATTAGCACATGTGCACAATTCACATATTAGCACAATGAAGACGGCTAGACATAGTATTAGTAAAAGTAGGCCTACATGAAATCACCAAATGTTAACGTTAGCCGTTCCGCAGTAAGGAAGAACAATAACGTTCATAAAAAAACTGCTGAAAGCAAAGTTTGCGAAGTTTACATATCTACCTGAAAGATGCGACCCAGTTTTTCTGCAGTCATGTCTTCGTCCCGGAGTGTCACTCTCTTAGTTTTCCTAAAAACAACGTAATGGTCCATCCTCTGTTTATTCCAGTGTAACTTTAAGGCCGTCGATCTCTTGTGTGGGGGACGGTGTGCGCGCGCCATAAAAAAACGCGCAGAAGAAGTACTTCCCGTTTCAGACATTGAAAATGCGTCTATTTTTTTGTTTTTGCGCTAGTATACTTTCATTATTTGAATCACGAAGGAATCCAAAAAAGCACGTCTAATTTTAAGTGTATGACGGCTATTTGTTACCACCGAATGAAAAAACAAGTTATTTTCGCCCATTTTATTCTTTATCAAAAATTTAAAAAATGAAAATTCTTTTAAATATCGTTTTTTCGTTTTTGTTTCTGAAACGAAACTTCAAATACCGAAAAGTACACGGACCGAAAAGTATATTGTTCTAACAATATACTTTTAATGTTTGTACAATATACTATCACGTTATTCGTTATTACAATATACATAATTATCATGTTCGTACGAATGTGATATTATATTGTTCAATAGAGCTATATCACGCTATAACGTGAAAAGTTTATTGTTCTAACAATATACTTTTCACGTTATAACGTGATATAGCTCTATTTTTCTTTTGCCTGGGTGGCAGCTCTACGCTTACGTACTCGGATGAGCTTGCCTCATCCAACAAGTTGTGCCTCCATCTCTTGTGTCCAGATCACACGCTGCACTGCCGTGCTGCTCCACCTTTTCTCTTTCATTTCTGTGTTTGTGCGTGCGCAGTGTGAGAGGCTGCGTTGAGGGGCGACAGGATTTCAAACAGGTTTGATTATCATGCGACCATACGATTGATGATTGGGAGCTGGTTGTGAGGTGTTAACTGCTTATCGTTACCCCATGTATACTACACGATGCACACACGAAAAAGGCAAAACACGGGCTGATCCCCAAAACGGTTGCGCGACTGAAAAATCGGTTCAAAATGGGCCAAAAATTGCACAGTGTATGGCCAGCTTTTGGAGGTTAGCTCCAAACAAACATCTGCAGCTTGGCAGCACAATAAGCCCCGACCTAATTCTTTTGCAAACGTTACATCTTTCCACGGGTCTCCACTTCATCAGACATCACCTAGACTCAGAGCTGGATGAGGCCAGCACAAACAGCGGCCTATTCGACGAAGATGATGGATCCATGGGGTCAGGAAAACCAGAAGCAGGGGAGCTGGAGAGGTACCTTTCATGTCCATTCACTGGAGGTGTGGATCTATTGCATGGCTTTTCTCACATCAAGAAGCTGTCGATCAAAGTCAATACAGCTCTTCCTGCATCTGGAGCTTGTGAAGGACTTCTTAGTCATGCAGGACTCCTGTTCACTGCTAAACAGTTACAGCTTCACAGAAAGAACCTTGAGAGCAAACTGCCGCTGAAGCTTAACCATCACCTCACTGAGTGAAGAAATGGCACATGTTTGCTAAATATGCAGAAATAAATGCACATCCATACAATTTATGGTAAACTGAGCTGCCTTGTATGAACATATGTTGAAGATGCCTCGTACTAATGTTTTCTCTGAGGCTGCTGTGCCATTTGGAGCAAAAATGAATATAAAGTTTACAGCATATCTTGTCACTGGAAATTGTTTGCACTGTTTATATATTTATAATATTTACTGTAGGTATTGGTGAAAAAAGCTTTATGTTGTGAAAAACTGAAATCTGGAAATTAGAATTGTTGTGCCTTATTTTGTCGATCTTTTTACATATATTCCTTTTGAAAATACTAAAATTTGTATATTTATTTATTTTTGTTTGTCTGATAACATTTATTTAAAAAATAAATCGGACATTTCAAACAGTTACTCGCTACTTGAGTAGTCTTTTCACAAAGTACTTTTTTACTCTTACTTGAGTAACTTTTTTGACGACTACTTTTCACTTTTACTTGAGTAATAATATTTTAAAGTAATGCTACTCTTACTTGAGTACAAGCTGAGTTTATGCTACTGACAATGGGTCTGAGTGGGACACCTTCCTTGTGGATCTTAGGAAGTCCGTAAATGCAGGGTATGCCATCCCCTGGGTAAAGGCGGTGATATGTAACGCGGTCAGTGATTTTGTCCCTTTCAAGGTCTTGAAGGCAAGCTATAACTTTCTTTTTGTAGCTGCTTGTGGGGTCTCGCTTTAAGGCTTCGTAGGTATTGTTGTCACTGATATAGTGATGTTGTGGTCTTTGCTCAGGAAAGTGACGGCCTTCTTTTCTTGTAATGTGAGGTTAGACGGAGGGACTTTGGCACTGGAGAGGGTGGCGGAGACTTTCATCCTGATTTGCTCTGCTTCTGTCTGTGATGATTTGTTAATCCGTATGGCAGTTTCTGTGGCTGTGATGAGGTCCACTATGGGCAACTGTTGCGGAACAATGGCAAAATTGAGTCCTTTGGCTAATACTTTGTTTTCAGGTTCAGTGAGATTCCGGTCTGAAAAGTTCTTCTCCCATTTTTCCTGACTGTCCTCAGGTGTGTGTTCTTCTCTGAGTTGTGTAGATTCAGACTGGGGAGTGGGTGTTCAAGCAACTCAAAGAAGTCCAGACGCTTTTCTTTCCAAGCTCCTTAGACTACAATGACCTGGATGACTGAGAACCTTCACAGACATCTTTAGAAGTTATTTTCTTCAGTGATCTTCTCCATATTTATCTTATCTTACATTAGCTTAGTTAAGCTTACCTTGGCTTAATGTAAAGATCAGTCAAGTTGGTATGGACACAAACGATTTCATGCTACTAGGCAATATGAATTTACAAGAAAAGATTATTAATTGCTCCAACCCCCAATAATTGGTTCCCACCCCCACCAGGAAAAGAGAAACAAATAAACAATCTTTTTTTTAAAAAAACTGCTTGATTGACTCACCCTGTGGAGGCTCAGTGGGTGTGACAGTAGTGTTCAGTTTTTCGCTGCACTTGCGTAGATCAACCTTCAGAGCAGCAATGGCTTGTTGTCCCTTTATTACCTGCATGGTGTCGAACTTCTCCAGCTCTTGCATCTCTGTTTTCAAGTTCTCCAGCTGAGACAATTTTGGATTGTTTACAAAATCATGAAAAGAGCAACAGGCATCAGTTAAAAATCTATTTCTATATCTATTTTACAATTTTTTTGTACAATTTATTTAAACAATTACTAAATGCAACAACAAATGAATGTCTGTTTAGCTTGCATTTAATCCCAAAAATTTTAAATGTATCAGATATAGATTTGTGGGGTGTAGAATTAATGTTTTATCTTTAAGGCTCATGTACACCCATTATCTTATATTACAGAATTACCTCATAATTTGTATCATGCATTTATGTTGTATCCTTCATCGCAAACCGATATGCATTGCAGAGTAATTTGGGATTTAGACTGCTACACTCAGATACTAAGACATAAACAGAGTGAAGCCTTCTTCTCTGAGGAATGTGTGAGGGCGATGGTCTACCTGGACTGGTGGCCCTAATTGAAAGGTAGTCACAATTGCGGTTACTGAGGCTACAGCCTCCACTGCCTCCGTGGTGGGTATGCATGTGAAGCGAGAGACTACATCAAAGAACACCATGGTTTCATCTGGATCCAGGGTAAATTTCTGGACCTTGTCGGTGTAATCGGTGGAGTTCTTGATGTGATACAGGGTGTTCTCCCCACACAACACAATGCACTACCAGATGAGCTGAATGAGTTCTACGCTTGTTTCAATACCCTAAACACCAACCAACACAGAGGGATTCTACCAGTAGAGGCAGCTCTTCACTCACTGTGACTTTGACTGAAGTATGCAAGGTTCTGAGGAGGACTAACCCCCGAAAAGCAGCCGGTCGTGACAACATCCTAAGCCATGCTTTGAGGGTCTGCTCTTCGGTGAGGTGTTTACAGACATTTTTAATTTATCCCTCATCCAGTCAGCTGTGCCCACATGCTTCAAGTCAACCACCTCCCCAAGAAAAACAACATAACCTGTCTGAACCTGTAATGAAGTGTTTTGAGAGGATAGTCATGTCCCATATCAAAGATACCATCCCGGACACACTAGATCCTCTGCAATCCTCTGCATATGGTAAGAACCTTTCTACCGAAGACGCCGTTAATGCAACCATCCAAACAGCCCTTTCAGACCTCCAAAATAAGGACACCTACATTCAAATGCTGTTTACAGACTAGAGTTTTGCATTCAACACCATCATTCCAAACAGACCGTTGGGAAAGCTCTCCACTCTTGGACTGACACCCTCCCTCTGTCGCTGGGTCCTGGACTTCCTCACTAAGATACTCAATGGTGTAAAGATAGTGAGCACAGGGATCCCCCAAGGCTATGTGGTCAATCCACTCCTGGACACCCTTTTCACCCAGAACTGTGTCTCTTCCCAGTACAACACCTCCATCATTAATTTTGTTGATGGGAGATGATCATCATGATGACTAAGGAGATGATTGTTGACCCAAGGATGAGGAGAGACCAGCACGCCTCACTATACATCAACGGGACTCAGGTGGAGACGGTGAAGACATTCAAATCTCTTTGTACCCACATCAGTGAGGATCTCACCTGGACCCATAACACACAGCAGATCATCAAGAAGGTTCAACAACAACTCTTTTATCTAAGAAAGCTGAAAAAATTTGGATTATCCTCCAAACTGCTCAGCAACTTTTACAGATGCACAGTGGAGAGTATTCTGACAAACTCCGGGAACTAGCTCCTGTGTTCACTGAGATATTCAACATCTCTCTATCTCAGTCGGTGATCCCCACATGCTTCAAAGAGTCCATCATTGTTCCTGTCCCGAAGAAACCCCACCCTGCTTCTCTCAATGACTGTCGCCCTGTAGCCCTCACCTCAGTAGTGATGAAGTGCTTTGAACGCCTGGTCAGAGACTTCATCATTTCTTCACTACCAGACACACTGGACCCACTACAGTTTGCTTACCGTCCAAATCGTTCCACAGATGATGCCATCTCTCATCTCCTCCACACATCACTCACTCACTTGGACACTAGAAGGGGGAATTATGTTAAAATGCTCTTCATAGACTACAGCTCTGCATTTAACACCATAATTCCCTCCACACTCACCACCAAGCTGGAGCATCTGGGACTCAGCTCATCTATGTGTCAGTGGATCTCCAACTTCCTAACTGGCAGACCACAGGCAGTAAGGATGGGCGGACATGTCTCAGCCTCCACTACTCTCAGCACTGGAGCCCCCCAGGGGTGTGTTCTGAGCCCCCTGCTGTACTCTTTGTACACATATGACTGTGTGGCCACTACCAGCTCCACCACCATCATCAAGTTTGCTGACGACACCGTCGTGGTGGGCCTGATCTCTGATAACAACGAGACGGCCTACCTGAAGGAGATTAGGAATCTGGAGAACTGGTGCCAGAGGAACAACCTCCTTCTAAACGTCAGTAAGACAAAGGAGCTGATAGTGGACTTCAGCACTAAGCAGGAGAGGAACTACCAGACCCCCGTCATCAACGAGTGCCCAGTGGAGAGAGTGGACAGCTTCAAATACCTCGGAGTTCACATCACGCAGGACCTGTCATGGTCCTGTCACATCAACACCGTGGTGAAAAAGGCCCGTCAGCGTCTCTACCACCTCAGACGCTTGAGAGACTTCCAACTGCCCTCCAAGGTGCTCAGGAACTTTTACTCCTGCACCATAGAGAGCATCCTGACGGGAAACATCTTAACCTGGTTCGGGAACAGCACCATGCAGGACAGACGAGCTCTACAGAGGGTTGTGCGGTCAGCTGAGCGCACCATCCGCTCCGAGCTCCCTGACCTGCACTCAATCTACAGCAGGCGGTGCTGGACCAAGGCCAGGAAGATCGTGAAGGACCTCAGCCATCCCAACAACAGACCGTTCTCTCTGTTGAGGTCAGGAAAGCGATTCCGCTCCCTGAAGACCAACACAGAGAGACTGAGGAGGAGCTTCTTCCCGCAGGCGATACGGTCTCTCAATCACACCACCACACAGTCCTGACCCACACATACAGTTCTTACACACACTGGACATTCTGGACATTGTTTCACTTCATTACTTAAATCACGCTGCTGTTATTGTGTATATGCTGCTGTTATTGTGTATATATTTATTTATATTTATATTTCTTCATACATTCTTATATAGTTCTATATTGTGTATTTTGTTGTACAGTTATTTTATTTTCAACTTTAATTTATATATTTTATCTTATTCTCCCAGTTAAATTTACCCTTCATTCTAATTTGTGTTGTACAGTTATTTCATTTTTAACCTTAATTTATATTTTATTCCTTCCTAGTTAAATTTACCCTTTTTAATTTTTCATATTTATTTCCTATCTTATTCATAGCCTTTTCCTTTTTTGTTTTCTTTAGGTCACGAGCAGTTGTCCAAGCATTTCACTACATATCGTACTGTGTATGACTGTGTACGTGACAAATAAAATTTGAATTTGAATTTGAATGGAAATAACACCATTCAGGAAAGGAAGGCTCTCCAGCGTGTCTCTAAAATGGCGCAATTCATCTGCGGAGTACCCTTGCCATGCTTAGAGTCAGTTGGGGTTTATTCTAACTTATTTCAGTTATTTTTTTATTTAGTTGTTTGTAGGGAACTTGCAAAATAACAATTTCATTGCTCAGCGTAAGCATTTGTGTTTTGCAGTGTATATGACAATAAACTTCTTAAATCTTGAATAATTCTTTGATAGCCCATGTGTTTAAAGCTGTTTGAGATATTGTACTACCCATAAAAACAATAACCTGGGTTAAATGTATGTCTTTGTTCATTGTTGTTCTTGCACTTTCTTTCTGATTTTCCTCCTTAAGTCTTTGTCTGAGAATTGCACACCTCCGGTAAACTGGAAGTGAACAGCGCAGAGGAAAAGTGAAGACAAAGTAGTAAGAAATGGTCTATTCATTAGAGTGCGACACCGTTTGTGCAAAGAGGATATTACAGGTAAAAAGAATTAGTGCCAAGTAGTGGCAGGACTGAGCTCAAGTGGTATCTGGCTCCATCTGGTGGAAGGAGGGGGGGCCTGCAGAATCTTGGAATCTTCTGGTGACAATAACAACAATGTGTCAAACGATGATTAAAGGGAAGCTAAGCTCCTTGACTACGATGACCTGGATGACTGAGAACCTTCACAGACATTGTGTTGTGTAAAATCTTAAATAAAATTGCAACCACCAGCTGAGCTCGTCTTTTGAAGTGAGATTTATCAAAAGAAAAAGAAAAACACTGCAGAAAACGTTTTTTAGGAAGGACACCGCCCTGAACTATTTTATACCTCCCCAAACACTCTCAAACAAAGAACATTCCTCATTCTCAAGGTAACTGAGGCCAGAAAAGCAGCTCTAGATGGCTCCACTCTGGTCCACCTTTGTCGGCAAGCTCACCTCCACCATATCAAGGCACAATTCTTGAGCAACCATGCAAGCCTCACTCATGGTGGACAGATGTGGAGTTTTAGAAGAGAAGGCAGCTGCACTACCACATTGTTTTTACTGCATTTTTTTTAACCAGATTCAATAAAAGTGTTTACTGCTTTTCTCTTTGAGCCACAGGTCCATGGTGCCATGTAAGCCAAATTTGAAATTCCAACCGTCTAATAATAAATTGTGAAAACTTATAATATGAGTGTTTTTCACTTCTCTCATGAAAACACTCAGCTGGGACAAAGATACAGTGATGTAGTAATCTTTAGAATGATGTCAGCATTTTGCAGCATGTGGTTGTGAATCTACCTGTTCAGTGGCGTTAGCAGTGAGGATCTGGTGTTGCTGGGTGGTGCTGTTGAGCTTGTCAATCAGCTGCTTGATCTCAGTCATTTCATTCTCTATAACATACAAGCTGAGAACTCCATACAGCTCTCCGTCATCCTCCTTCTCCAGGATCAGCACATCTTTGTTCAGCTGGGAGAGGCGATGCTCCAACCCCAGCAGCAGACTCTCCAGCTCCACAGTCTGCAGAGGCAGCAGTGATTAACCAGGAATGGAGACAAACAGTATGAGAGCTTTAAAAGACTAGTTACCTTCTGTGGGGTGATGTTGCTGTTGCAGTCTGAGACATTGGTTTCAACTATCCTGAGTTTTTCATGAGGGAATGCCTTCTCTGAGTTATTCAGCTCACAGGCACATGTTTCTAGTGGAGGCGCCTGAAAGATAGATTAACTGGCAAGTGAAATAAGCAGAACATCACATTTAGTGGTATTTTACATTTTTTACTTAATAGAAAATAGATATTTTTTCATTGAAATGAAGTCTTCAGTATTTCTTACCTGTTGGGTGAATGTGAGCAGAGCACACAGTGAAATGATCATGTACAGCTTCATGGTGAATCAGAGAGCAGAGCTGAACAAAACCCTCTCTAAAGTGTTTGATTGTGGCACTGGGACTGCAGCAGCACCTTCTAACTTGCGAACACTCCCATTATCCTGTGGATGTGAGGAAGTGGATGTGGGTGTGTTTGTATTTTTATCCATCACTTTGTTTTCTCTATTTTCTGATTTGGATTACAGCAACACAGAGAATTTGCACCCAATCATGGGAAATGACAGTAAAAGCATCTTCAGCTATACAAAATAAATATCTCACATTTAATAAAGTACCAAATAACAGCTAAAGGATTCAAACTCTGAGTCACTGTTAAACCTATGGTCTATGTGTGATGAGAGGAAGATGCAAACCAATCGAAAAGCTGTGAACAGTGACTAATAGATGTATTTTATTCATTTTTTTTTTTGTTATTTTTTCATGAAATTCTATCAGGAAAAGAAAGTCATGGTCATACACAAAATGAACTATTTGAATTTTATAGTTAATTCTGGGTTTTGTTATTCATGCAGTGTGTTAGCCACTACCGCATTTTGGTGCACAGTAAGCTCTTTTAACCGTATCACATGTAAATGTACAGTCTAGTGCAGACTTTCTTCTCGTCCCAGACAGTCCCAGACACTGACACGGTCACTGTCCTAATGAGGACACGGATAAGATATATCTTTTAGTGCTTGTGTTTGAACATAAAGCCAATAAGACAAGAGCTCTAAGAAGAGCTGGAAACAAGCCCAAAGACATTTTTAACCACCTGCCAGCGCCATTCTCCTGTCAAAACTGGTCCATTTAGAAATTAGGCTGGAAGATCAGACTACAAGACTACAATGCTGAATGTCTATGGTTACATGTTGAAGGTAAGGCTCTGGCAGCTTTGCTGGGGTCAGCTAACACAAATAGCTTTGTGCAGATCTGAAAAAGAAACAAAGTTGTGTTAGCAATATAGTAGAGTTTTGTTTCTTTCCTGGACACAGTTTGTACTTTCCTATCATGCTCTTGTTTTCTTGTGCAATAAAGCGGTGCTATGTTATTCCTCTCTGCATACAAACTGAAATCAGCTGATAGCAGGGCAGGTGTGCAAGAAGAAAAAAGCATTTTTGTTTGTTTGTTTGTTTGTTTTTCATCACTATAGGAGTAATGGAAGATGCAGGTTTTGGGAACAGAAAGTGAACAACTTTATGCAAAGTTTAACTGAATGAAACTTGGCTTAAAGATGACATTGCACAGTTTTTCTCATTACTTCAATATAATGTACATCTATGTAGGGAAAACAAAATGTGGAAGGTGTTTCTATTTCTATTCATAACAACGTTGATTTTGTTGATAATAAGGATGTTACTATTCACCTTACTCTAAAATGTCTTCCTTTAGTATTTCATATTATAAAAAATATAAAAATCAGTTTACTAAAAAATTAAAACTAGCCAAGAAAATTTTTGTTCTGAAAAGTCAGGGGAATCATGTAAAAATGTTCAAAACACATGGAATGTCATTAATGAAATGCTAAATAAAGAACACTCTGGAAGTATTCCATCTCAACTATCCAATGGCATTAAGAATTTCAGTATTTTGCTTGATACTTTTTTGGTAATGTTGACCCTTCATTAGCTAAAAACACTGTAATATGTAACATTGTAAAAGTTTAGCACAATTATTGTAAAGGTTTGGAGATGAGAGGTGTGGACCCAAGCGCAGACAATGATGCAGGAGAGAGTGTCTCAAATGGAAAACAAGCCTTTACTTTGCCTGATGAAACACTACAGAAACAAAAGCAGAGGAAAACTGAAGGAAGCAAACTAAACCTAAACTGGGTGAAGCTAAGTATAACAACATGGGAAACATAGAAAACAGAGCCTTACAACCGGGAATGTGGCACATGAAACACTGGGGATGACAGACAGGCATGATACACAGAATTGTACACAGACACTCCGACGAAGAACAGAGGAAACAACGCACTAAATAGACACACAAGGTAAGAAGGAAATGGCACACAGGAGGGAGACACAGCTGAACGTGGGACTCTCCAAAGTAAAACAGGAAATACAAGACAGAAAACCACAATTCCCAGAATGAAACTTAAACTAGAAACACAAAACACTGGGTTGCAGACACATGACAATGACACCTATTCTTGTTTAGGTGTGTTTGACCATCCAACTCTTAAAAAGATTTTGCAAATAATACTAAAATGAAAGACGTTGCTCCAGGCCACATCGAGATAAGAGCTAGTCTTATTAAGAAAGTAGATCCTCTTATTGTTGAACCCTTTACACACGTTCTTTCTTTCTTCTTAAAAATAGGTATTGTACCAAGGGATTTAAAAGTAGTTAAAGTAATTCCTTTATTCAAACTTGGAATATACTAGTTTCTTTAGTAACTATCGGCCTATTTCCGTGTTACCTGTTCTCTTCAAAGTACTTGAAAAATTAGTTCACACAAGAATTTCAAAACATCTGTCTGATAGTAATATATTGTATAATCACCAGTATGGATTCAGAGAAAAAAATGCCTATGGCTCTTCTACAGGTCTACAGTAGTTAAAATTACAACAGATTTAGATGACGAAAAATATTTTCTGGGTATATTCCTAGATGTGCCAAAGGCGTTTGACACAGTTAATTTTAAAATTCTCTTAATAAAATTTAATAACATTGGAATATTGTTCTTGAATGGTTTCATAGTTACCTTTTTAAAAGAGAACAATATGTCTCTATTAATAACCAGAATTCCAATAGACTTAAACTTGTATGTGGGGTTCCCCAAGGTTCCATTTTGGACCCTCTCTTATTTTTAATTTAAATTAATGACTTTAAAAAATGTCTGTAAATATGTACTCCCTATTATGTTTGCACAAGACAATTCTCTTCTGTTGTTGGTTGGAGCAGATCAGCGCGTGGCTTCCCACAGACCCAAGTGTGGGTCCAGTGCACCTTCCAGCCAGCTTGCCAAGGCTCGGGGGCTGGCCCGTTCCAGCTACGAGAGGGAGACTCCAGGGCATGAGCAGACATTAAACCATTTCCCTTTGCCATTTCTCCACAGGTCCCGGCGACTGCAGACATTGTGCCTTACTAGCCGAGAGCCGCACGAGCGCCAGTGCAGGCATGTTGGAGGTGCGAGTGACTGGGACATGTCCGCTGGGAGACCCAGGGTGACCCAGGAAAAAACACTGGAAGCCCCAAAGATACACCCACCACTCAGGTGGATCATGACAGAAACCACTTCTCTGGTGAGCACCATTTTGAAATGCGGCCTGGCGTGATGGCGCATTGACGGCCCTAGGGGTTACCTGAGCATAAGAGGCAAATTGTTCAAAATAATTGACTATAAAATAATTGTCACACTTTCGTTTGGCTTGTTCTGAGCCCCTGATACTTTCCAGCGCCTCATGGACCAGGTGCTGTGTCCACACGCTGCATATGGTGCCGCCTATTTGGATGACAACAAAAGAATACACTTTATATAAGATATTACATCCTACATGTTGTAAAGTTTATGCTATGTGATATAATGTCATAATGTTGCTTTTTAGGCTGTGAAACCCACGGTCTGTGTGTGGTGACCGGAAGATGCAAAACCAATCCAAAAGCTGGGAACAGTGACTAATACATCTACTTTTTTCATTTAAAAAAAATCATGAAATTCCTTCAGGATCAAAAAGTAACTCTTGTACACTGAATGCAAAGAATTGCCACAAAACAGCCACAGTGTGACCAATTGCACCATTTGAATTTTAAATCTGGCTTTTGTTATCACATTTTGGTACACACTATGCTCTTTGACCATATCACATGTAGATGTATAGTCCAGTGCAGACTTTATCTTTGTCTCAGACAGTCCCACACACTCACACAGTTCTTGTTCTAATGAGGGCATAGATAAGACCTATCTTTTAGTTTTTGTGTTTGTATATGAAGACAATAAGACAAAAAAAGAGCTGTAAACCAGCCGAAAGACATTTTAAACCACTTGCTACGGGAATTCTTTTGTTGAAGAAAAATTCCCGGTCCAGGTAGAAATCCCACTACAAGATCGAACTACAAGACTACAATACTGAATGTCTTTGGTTACATGTCGAAGATCAGGCTCTGACAGCTTGGATCGGGTCAGCCAACACAAACAACTTTGTGCAGATGCTTGAAAAGGAACAAGGAACTTAGTTAATAGAGTTTTGTTTCTTTCCTGGACACGGTTTGCACTTTCCCATCATGCTCTTGTTTTCTTGTGCAATAAAAAGAAAAAGTAATATCCACATCTTCACCAGAAGAAAAAAAACATGTTTATTTGATTGTTTTTCATCACTCTAAGAGTAAAATAGCCACGTGGTACAACTGAACCATTTGAAATAGATTTTAATTTCTGGGGTTTTCTACCTGTGCAATGTGTTAGCTACTACCACATTTTTGTGCATGGTAAGCTTTGTGACTTTCATAATGTGTAAAGATTTGTTAAAATAATGCAGTCTTTACATCTACTTGTCCACACAAACTGATATGTTCCCCAAAAGATTCAAGCTATTTATTTTATTTGTACTTTTTTATTGATTCATTAACTGCACTAAATTGGATATCCTTTATCATATTCTCTTTCTTAATTATTGGCAAAAATTAAGAAATACAGAGAAGCCGAGAAAAACAACTAGAAATCAACAACTACGAAACCCAACAGGAGGGAAAACAGAAGAGGAACTGTGTTCCTTCTTTCCGATATTGCTATCGCTCTGTACAGTTACATCTAAAATTTCTTCAACTAGACTGACAGGCATTTTTTTCTGGTTTAAATACACATATATTACATGATTGTATATATGAAATCTGCCACCCAGCTGGGGTCTTTCTCTGTTGGGTTTACATGCTGCAGATGCTGAGTGGGTTTTGTCTGGACACCCAGCATCCTCCCACAGTCCAAAAATATGCATGTGGGTCCAGTGTGTGAATGTGTGTGTGAATGGGTGGATGACTGGATATGTAAAGCGCTTTGGGGTCCTTAGGGACTAGTAAAGCGCTATATAAATACAGGCCATTTACCATTTTTTTTACCATTTATTTCTCTAGTAGTACCTCATCTCTTAGCTTAACTCCAGCCTCCTACTGAACATGAATTAGTAAGCAGTTAACCTTGTGAGGCCTGAGTCATCATCAACCCAAACCCTGGCTCTGATAAGCAAAAAAAGACCTTATAGGAAAAAATTTAAAAAGTTTTTAGATGTTTCCAAATAATTATTTGTTTGTCACCTGAGTGACAAACAAATAATTAGACAGTTGAAAAATAAATTAAATGAAAAAAATCACAAACTAACCATAGGCCAAATTTCAGTTACTAAAACAAAACTGTTGATTCTTTGTTCTCCAACAAAAGCAGTCCAATCATTTTCTGCTACCACTTCAAAAACAGCTTCATGACTTTAAAAAAAGTTAAGTTTACAGTACATACTAACGGTAATATTGGATAATGTGTGATATTAACCAAGACTACATTCACTTCAATTCAATTTTATTTATACAGCACATTCATTTATAAATCACTTTTGCACTAAATATTGTAAAGTAAAGATCCTACAACATTGAAAAGATAATAGAGAAAACCCTACAATCATAGGACCCCCACGAGCAAAGTGCTTTTGTTAGGGTACCTGGGTCTGGTGATCCAGTGGTTTTGATTTTGTTCATCTATATTCTGTTATTTGGTTTCTTTATTTCTTGCTCCCCAAGTTCTTTAGTGTCTCCTTATATGCCTTCCCTGTGTTCAGTGTTATGCTTTTGTCATGTCTGTCTCAGTGTCATGTCCGCGTTACTATGTTTCCTGTTTTACTTTGACAGTCTGTGTCCCATGTTAATGTTTTCAGTTTTGCTCCCCCTCGGTCTCGTTATGTCTGATGACTCCCAGCTGTGCTCTCCTCTTGTGTGTCATTCCTTCGTTATCCCTCTGTGTATTGAAGCCTTGTGTTTTCCTTGGTCTGTGTCATGATCTCCCTTTCTTTTCAGTTTAGTCACGTTCGTGTTGAGCAATAAAACTGTTTTGAGTGCACTTTTTACCTCCTGGTGTCTGCACATTGGGTCCTCCATTCATGCCTAGTGCACACAGTCCAGCTTTGGCAACGATGGGAACAAAAAACTCACTTTTAACAGGAAGAAACCTCCAGCAGAACCATTCTCATGTGAGGGGAGGCCTCTGCCGTGACTGGCTTGGGTTAGGGGAGGAAGACAGGATGAAGACACGCTGTGGAGAGCCAGATATCAATAATAACTAATAATTAAATACAGAGAGGTGTATAAATACATAGTTAGTGAAAAAGGTGACTCAAAATAATTGGTACTGTCTATTTCAAAAGTTTTTTTTAAATTATGTTGATAAATACATGTCTTAGATGTTTCTTTATTATATTTTGTTTATCGATAGCAGTCTAAACTTGTTGTAATTACAAGCTACAGCCATCTACAATCTGCTGGTGATGTTTCAGAGCTGGATAATGCAATAATACTACATAATAACAATAATACTACATCCTTACTGTGCATTCTAAGCTCTGTATTGTGAGATGTGTGTGTGTATATATATACATACATACATACATACATACATACATACATATATATATATATATATATATATATATATATATATACATACATACATACATACATACATACATACATATATATATATATATATATATCACTTTATTTACAAACATAAGCTTTAACATCTACCAATACAAAGTAATAATAATTTTTTTAAAGTTTAACTTTATTTATTAATCATAAAAAAATGTTGACCATAAAACAGCTAATGACTACAAACTTCAACACTACAAGGTAAATTGTTTGAGTCATTTTCTTCTGCAAGCAGCTTTTTCAGAAATCTGATTTTCATACTAACATATGATAAAAACTCAATTGCTATTGGATATAGTTTTTTTTTCATGTGAATTTAGCTTTAAAATCAGTGAGCAGTTCATTAGACTTGCTTTACAAAGTTAAAAATAGATAAATTAATGAGAAATAAACAACAACATTTAAAAAAAAATGCAATACTCCTCTAGAACGAAAAAGTGAAAATGAGAACCAATAAACTAACAATGCATAAAGAAAGTGGGCGGGGTCATACAAAACGCCAGTTTGATGTTCTTAGTTGTGTCATTTGTCCAAGTGGTTTTAAGGCTGTGGAGCAACTCATCAGTGACAGGAAGCAAACGGGCAAATTCTGTGTTTGTTGTGAGTGAGTTTTTCTAAAGAAAACAGAAGAAGACTGTGTGTCAGTGTTGGTCCAGTCTCAGTTTCTCTAAAAATGCTGCAGCTGCTTCTATTGCTGCTGCTGTCATCCACAGTAAGTCACACAGTATTATATGTAGTATTGTTCTGTTATTGTTTGTTTACCATGTATATAAGTCTTAAGAATTTATGCTCCTATTTGCAAAATCAGGCTGACAGCCAGAGTCAGCAAGTGTCGGGCTACAAGAAGGCAAATGCATGTGTGTGCCAGCTAAACTCCACCATGTGGCTGTTCCCTGCTCAGAAGTTTAAGTACGTGTTGGAGGAAGTTCACACCTGTGAAGGATCTCTGAATAACCTACAAGAAGAGGTAAGAACTCATCTATATGCTTTATTGTACTGAAGTAAACTCTCAGGAACTAACATTGTATTATAAAAAAAACTGTAATACAATTAAAAAGCAATCAATCAATAATCAAGAAAACATTATTTAATAATTCATTAATTATTATTACCATAATGAATACTGAGTATGGGTATAATCAATCAATCAATTTTTTTTTTAATTTTATTGCTATGTCTAGTTTTATTACTATGTGCATATTAGTATTGTACAGCACTTTGGTCTACCAGGTGTGTTTTTAAAGTGCTATATAAATAAATAAATGATGGTGATGATGAATCAATCAATCAATGTTTCAATATTTAAAGATGAACAGTTTATCAAACTTACTTTATTTTTTATATCATTTCTCCAACCACTTTTTCTGTCCCCTCGAAACAATAACTTTTTAAAATTTGGGTTTATTTTTACATTGTTCCTATGGAAAAAAAAGCCATGTCTTTGAACAAAGATTTTTTTTGTCTGCATTTCTTGCAGCTGACGTTCTCCAGCCAACGTCTCCCTCTGATCCAGGATCAGTTTACCAAATTTACAGTCCGGCTGGAGCCCTACAACTACCTGCATTCCCAGGGCCTGTATACAGAACTGTCCCTGCACCAGCTGGGCCAGGTGCTCAGCCAGTTACAGGTGGACATCGATGTGGTCCACAGCCAGCTTAACAACTCCGAGACACAGAAACTCTCCAAAGAGGTAGAGCTAAAATAGCAAATGGCAGCGAAATACAACAGAAAGAAATAAGTTGATGTTATACTATGTCAGGTCACAAGTGAACTGTTGTGATGTAACATAATTATAAATAGAATAATATTATATCTGTCTTTGATAGGCTGATAGACTGCATAAACATGTAAACAAGATGCAAACAATAGACACGCTTAACATGAAGACTGTGAAGGAGAAACTGCGCTACCTAAAGAATAAGTTGGAGACCTGCAAGTCAATCCCCAAAGACTTCAGAGGTATGTGTGTGTGTGTGTGTGTGTGTGTGTGTGTGTGTGTGTGTGTGTGTGTGTGTGTGTGTGTGTGTGTGTGCGTGTGTGTGTGACATAGAGAGACAAGGGAATAAATCAGTTATCAGTTAAAATGTTGCAATCAATGATCCCCTGTGACAGTGATTCTTAAATGAGATGGCAGGAGTGTATTTGTATTTTGGCTCTAACAAACTGAAACTAATGAGAAACACAATTTTTGTTTTTAAGATTTATGTGTGCATTCATCAGTTAGAAAAACAGAGTTTAGAAAATTGTGTGGCAGAAAAGAAAACAATTAAGAGCTGATGGTCAGGTTATATCCACATTCCAAAAGAAGCATAATGTTTGTTCAGTCAAATTGAGTTGCATTCCCATGACGGCAGTACCAGCCAACTTAAGTTGATAAGTCAACTGATGTCCTTTTATACTCCCAGTTGTTAAATAAATGGGGTACTTTTCAAAGTACCTTAACATGAATAGCATCTACAAGACCCTTTGCCACATACGTCCATGGCAACTCCACCTTATCTGATTTAACCTCCTAAGACCCGAACTCTTTATTTGGTGTCTGAACACAGCAGTATTTTTCCTCAGTACAAAAACAAAATGAGAAACAACAATTGTGCCCCTTTTAGCAAAATTTCTGTAACAAAGCAAAAAAAGTAAAAGATTTCTGAACACTGAATGAAAAACAAAACATTTCTCTCCCAAACTGCTACTTCAAACATGTTTACACCTATGTGTGTAAAATTTTGTATTGTGGTCTAGACAACCCAAAATGTGATGTCCACATATGTGGACGCCAGGTCCTAGGAGTTTAATCATTGTCATATCTGTCATGAGTTATTCCTGTTCTGTTCTGTGCTGAGCCTTGACGTTGTTCTGCTGAACCTGCCTTGGGTTTTCAACATGTGCAATAAATAATATGTTTTCACCGATCCTCACAGAATTCAGATTTGGATTTTTGGCTCTAACTACGCATGGAGGGGTGGAGAGAACCCAATACAGAGCCATGCCACTCTAGAAATAAAAGCTTATTTTCACTGATCGTGACTGGAATCAGATTTGAGCTCCTTCCCCTTTTCAAAGTAAACACACACCCTCAGGGGATGATTAACAGCTGATGTTGATAAATGATTGACTGTATCTTATTATCTCCTTCAGAAACCTCCTGATCTTTCTGTCTTTCCAGGTCATGACAGGCACTGTCTCAGAGGTCTGATCACCAACATCAGTGACCCTATCACAGCTAAAGTCAGCCCTTTTGGTAAGAGCTGTGTCTCTGGTTCGTGGGGAAAACAAGCCCAGAAAGAGAGCGATGGGCAGAAGAACAGTTACTGGGTTCAACCTCTGCTCAGCAGCCACATCTGGGGCAACACTGTGCGCCTTTACCAAACCTATGAAGACCTCATGGCCTCAACAAACCACAGGGACTTTACATTTGCCTCATCGTACAGCCATCCCAACGCCATTGAGGGTCCCAGTGCTGTGCTGTACGGTAAGGCTCTGTACTATAACTGCTACCGCTCTGCAGACGTTTGCCGGTATGACCTGGAGACCAACGAGGTCAAACGGGTGACTCTTCCAGGCACCGGTGTGGGTTTCAACAACAAGTTCCCCTATTGTTACTACGATTGCCAGCTCAATAGTGATATTGATGTAGAGCCAGATGAAACAGGACTGTGGGCTCTCTATGCCACTATAGGTAACCATGGTAACCTCGTGATCAGCCGCTTAGTTTGGGACAGCGAGGTGAAGAGTCTCAACGTGACACAGACGTGGGAAACGAGGTTGTTCAAGAAGGCAGTAAGTAACGCCTTCATGGTGTGCGGTGTGATGTACGCAACTCGTTACGTTAATGAGTACCGGGAGGAGGTGTTCTACGCCTTCGACACAGCCACAGGCAAAGAAGACAACTCACTAGCAATACCACTGGAGAAGGTAGCTAAAGCAGTGGCTAGTCTGAGCTACAATCCCACCAACAAGCAGATCTACATGTACAACGATGGATACTTGCTGGCCTACCAGGTTTACTTCTGATCTAAAGCTTTGTAGCTAGTTATTGTCACATGACCAAGCAAAACAAAACAAAAAAAGCAATGGCTGTTTTGTGCAGCAGCAATTTTATTCGGTCTTGCAAATGCTGAAGATAAATCATGTATGATGTACAAAAGAACAACCATAATAAAGAGTTAAGTAACAATGAGATGAAAACTCTTTATGCCCTTTTTTGCTCTCTTTACTAGTATTTTTTTAAAACACACAAAAACACACACACACATAGACACACACACAGAGACAGACACGCACATTTTTCTTGTTGACTGTGACCAGCTAGTTAATGTATTAATGTTTAGCAGGTGACAAAAAGACATGTTAACATTTCCAAATCTTAAAAATTCCCCTAGAGTGCTGTTACTATGTAAAATGTAAATAAACCCAGGTTTGATTGCCAATACAACATAGAAAACAGCTTAAACTAAGAAAATGTATCATTTTAAAAAAAATTGGCTCATAGTAAGGGAACAAATTGCAGTTGTACCAGGTGTCTACAGTAGGTGGCAGTGTGATCCCACTCTGGAGTGGATGAGGACAGATGTTTCCACTGCTGAGCCACGGTTTCCAGTTTCTGGCTGGCTGCCTCTTAGACACACCCAAAGCTCTGCTCACATAATGACAGAAGCCAAACAGCAGCCTGCTGGCTCAAGACGAAACTCTGCGGTCTGCTTTTTACCATGTATGCGGTGGGACCGAGCTCATGTTTCTGTGCAGTTAAAATAGGCTGGGCAGAATCTACATGTTCTGTAATGACATGCTGGATCCTGAACATTTTGGTAACCTTTACATATTAAGTTTGTGTTTCTTTCTGAAATCCACCCTTTCATTGTTGGTCTACTAACACTGTCACACACATATGGGAAATAATAAATGACTAAAAACGATCTAATTGCACACATAATGCTAATATCTATATATCACAGTGGAGGCCTCCAACCCTTTCAACAATTTTCCCTTTTTTGTATATCTGTGGAAAATCGCTGCATCAGATAAAAATTACAATTTTGCGTAGGAGTGCACAGCAATTTCACACTACCTTGCTCTAGTAGTGTGCTTAATAATAATTAATATCAAAATGAAATTGAGGTGGTGAAGCTAGTTTTTGACCCTCAAGAAGACCTCCATAATTTTTCAAAATTACAAATGAATGCAGGAGCCAAGCGTCCAGGCACAACTGTTTAATTTGCTATTTGATGCCCTCTGAGTTTCTGTGGGCATTAAAGCTGGTATATTTTTATGCTTTTTAACGCCTGTGTTTTTTGCCGTTGCGGTTGTTTTTGTTGTTGTTTTAAATATAAATGAAATTATTTTGTTTTCCATTTGTTGCCAGAATCAGGTGACCACGTTTTCATTAAAACTAACTTTATTGTTAAGGCAAAGTGTAAGTGTTACTAATGAATCAGTAAAAAACAATCCTCTCTTGTTATATTACTTTAATGATCTTGTTATAAAATGATAACTGAAGTAGAGAGATTCGAAAGCTATAACACAGCATCTTTCAGATATTGTATTAATAAGAATTTACAGGCATATTTTAAGACACCTTTAGCCAAACCAACCTTAAAATAAAGCTAAAAGTTTTACTCTCAGTCTCTTATTTGAAAGACAGCAAACTGTCATGAATCATTGCTCCTTTTTCACAGCTTTTTGATTCAGTTTTGCGAATTACCATGCTAAACATGAGCGTGTTACCATTTACATTGGTGTTTATAATCCTCTGAACACAGAGCAACAGGCATGGCTTTAGAGCTGCAGAATCCAATTGGAGAAACAGTCGCATGAGCATTGCAGATTGCATGAATACACCAATGTCACTACCTTCAGCTTGGCTATTCATACCACAGCTTTTCCTGTAGAGAGGCAAACACTGACTCAATCGATTCCAGCAAATAAGGTGAAGATCTTGTGGAAGCAGGAAGTGAAGCTGAAGTTCTTGAATCCTGGTTTCATTACATTGTCACTAATTGTTTTGGGCTGAGGCTTAATTGATCACTTACAGAGCGTGCTCATCTATATGCCAGGAAGTTCTCATTGTGTCCACAAGGCACGATGATTGCCTGTCAGTTTCACCTTAAGTCATCATCGCATTATTACTCATAAATATGTAATGTTGCATTAAAGAGTCCATCTGATGTGCACAGCCATTATGACTTGCTACGGGTATCAAGTACAGATGATTACCAGCGAACACTGACACTGGCTGATCCTGAGCTACCGGATGATCTTCCTTACAGCACCACCAGGCAATGTTTTCAGCTTAAATCACAGGCTGGTACAAAATACAGCCCACGCACTGGCTGCTTTTTTCACCTTTTGGTTTCCTTTGGACTTCCTTTGCAGACAGACTGGGTTAGTGAACATGAGCTGTGTCCTGTTTACTGGCAGAGTCTGGGAGAACTTTGAGGTACTGGGTTTGAAATATGTTAACCTTTTGTTACTTGAATCTGCCACAACAAAGCTTTTCAAAAGTGTGTAGACACGACTCAACAGTTTCTGTTTCAAACAAACACTGGCCACAAAGGCACTGTGGTGCCAGTATCACATTTCACAAGTGATTGTTTTTACTTGCAAATTGCTGATAAATTTGCAAACCCTAGAGAGCCCTTTTGTGATCATGCATAGGTCACATAAGCACATAATGGAGATTAATTAGAAACATCTGTGTTACAAACTGCATTAAAAAGTTGTATTAAAAACTGAGAACGTGTTTACTACTTACATAGGAAATATGAAGGTAAGAGCCACTAAGGTACTGTTAATCCAATGCATCTGATTTAGTGATCGTCAGCAGACATATAAAAGCAGACATTGTGCAGTTTGCTTGTTCCTGAAAATTCATCCCAGGGTCAGATGTGTTGCCAATCCTCGGACTCTCAGACCTCAGTTAACATGTTAAATGTTAAAGTTCATAATTAGAAAGTGACTGAACAAGTGTGGCTTGTCTGGAAGGATTTCCAGAATATAAAACAACAACCAAAAAAACTTCTCTCTAAAAGTAACATGGCTTAGTTTTGCAAAGTTGCATCTGGACAAACCACAACACTTCTGGAACAATGCTTTTTTTGACAGACGAGACCAAAGTGGAGATGTTTGACTATAATCAACGGCCCCGCATTTAGAGAAACCCAAACACAGCATATCAGCAAAAAAACCAAAAACAGCCTACTAACTTACTAACTGACAGCATGGCAGTGGAGGGCTGATGAATTGAGTTTCTTTTGCAGCCACACGACCCAGCCGTCTTTCAGTTACCGAGTTGACCATGAAATCTTTTGTATACCAGTAAATTCTAGAGTCAAATGTGAAGCCATCTGTCTGACAACCAAAGCCCAAATTGGTCTTTCAACAGGACAATGATCGGAAGCAAATCTACAACAGAGTGGCTGAAAAAGATTTAAATGCTGTGGTGTGACCTTAAGAGAGCTGTGCATAAATGAATGCTTGCAAACCGCAATGAACTGAAGCTAGTTATAAAGAAGAGTGGATAAATCAAATCAAATCAAATCAAAATTTATTTATATAGCACATATTAAAACAACAGTGTTGACCATAGTGCTTCACAGTCAATAAAGTAGCGAAGAGCCAAATTTTCTCCACAATTTTGTGAGATAACCGAAAGTCATACAGAAAAAGATTGCTGCCAAAGGTGGTTCTACAAGCTACTGAATCGCCGTTGTAATTGAAATTTCACAGGACTGCATTGTAATCATTCATTTATAGATTTATAGACGTCGGCTAACGGAAAAATGTGCATAAAAACTACCTTTTTTTTTCGTTTTTATGCATACAAAGGACATCTAATGAGCTTCAATTTTAGGGAGTTCTGGCAGAAGTCTGAATAATTTGGGCAGACAGCATTGAGTAGACTGTGGGCTAACATTGATTGGCTAAACTTTTCTCAACTTTGAGGTAAGGAACTGAACAAAACTGCTGACTGGCATGCCATCACCTGAGGGTCACTAACCATATCTCGAAATGCCCCAAAATGACCAACTGGCAGTTACAGATTGATGTGTGACATGTTTAATATTTTATATATGCGTGGTTTAAGGTGCCGTTCATTCAGCAGCTGATTTTTAAAGAAAAAAATATCATTAGTAGTTGACGAGTGACTCGACCTTCCAAGTAATACTACTAGAATGCAGTCAAGTCAGGTGTGTCATTACTTCCAGCTTCTCCATTTGACTTACAGGATAAAAGGAACAAAACATTAAACTCAAGGGAAATAAGTGCCAAAGAGTTATTGCCCTCTCGGTGTGTTTGCTGTGAATTTATGGCTCCTGTTTTCACCCTTGAACTGTTTGACTTTTAAAATTTTTGGGCCAGTTATGTTATTTTTTTGTCTTGTCATTAGTTAATTAATTTATATGACACCAAAACACAAAACCAGTTTCCCCAAGGTGCTTTATATTGTAAAGCAAAGACTTGAGCGTAATATGTATTTGAATTTTAACAAACTTATGGCCTCTTATCTACTGCTGCTACTACTACTGATATTACAAAGAATGACAAATATATAAATATTTTCTACATTGTACGAAGCACTTTATGATTTATGAAACAACATGCATTGTTCACATAAATTAAAAAGTAGTAATATTTTCCACTAATTATTACATTTTTTTTTTTATCTTACAAGGTTTAGAAATGCAAACACTTGGCATAAAATCTGACCGTTCCTGTCCCTGGAAGTTTCCATGTCTTAGCTTAAGTGTAAGGAAATGGCATCACTTGTGGAGTAGCTTTTGAAAGAATGCTGAGCAGAGTTTTCCACAGGCAGGTCTGTATTACAGCACATACATGATGTCTCAGGAGTATTAATCCCTCCAGCACCCCCCCATCAGCATTAGTACCAAGGTTCTGCTTCCATCCTGTGATCAGCAAACGCTGTCTCCATTATTGTTGTTAATAGGGACTGTAGTAGGACTAGATGATACTCTGGTCCTAATACTAAACTTTAAAAAGTTGAATAAGTAACAGCAGTGAAATTTTATTAATGAAGAGTATGGAGCTTCAGAATAGACAGGTGGAGTACAGTAAGACTATGAGAAGTTAATCAGATTATGGTAGCACTGCACTGGATTATTGTGTGAATGAAGACTGCTGTAGTGTGTATGCCCACAACTGTGAGTGCGTTCCAGTTCAATTCACAACAACGACAACAACAGGGCCTTTTGTACTGGATGATAAAGACTCTGCAATATTAGAGACAGAACCCCAAAGAGCAGAGGATCCTTTATCACACCTTTAACACTTGGCAATGGTAGGAAGGAAGAACTGTTTTTTTTAACAGGGAGAGACGTGCAGGAGAAGGAAGCTCAGGGAGGGGAGGCCATCTGCTACAAGTGGTTGATGGTAAAGGAAAAGTGAAGTTCCAAATGTTCAAGTTCAAGTATTTTTTGAGCCTGGTACAAAAGACGGTTTTCAGAATCACAATATTTTGTGATCTGAGAGGATGTGCACTATATAGCTAGTTCCCCCCTTATAAGCAAATTTGCTCTCATTGGGCAAACAAGCATGAATAGCAAACTTCAGTATCAAGCAGTCCAATCTAGTTGTGAAGGCATCATTTGTTTGATCATTTTAATGGCTACTCACAGCAAAGCAGTTTGTTGCTTCTCCAATACCAGTAAAAAAAACAAACAAACCCAACTTAAATCTGAGCTCTGCTCTGACTTGTTCAGGTTGTGCTGATAGCAGACTTTACAGTGCAAAATCTTATCTAGTAGTTCTTCAAATACACATATTTCATCAGTGACAGTTTCTCCCCATCCAGTGGTTTTGTCAGCCAAATGTAAGATGGGGCCCTTTGGCTGTGTGAAACTTTAATTAACCAAAAAGATATTTCTTCTGCCTCAAAAGAGACTCTGCCTTCAAGTATTATTTGTGAAGCAAAAATATCCAGTCTGCCAGAAGCTGAGGAGTGAAAACAGAGCTGCACACACTGTACCAAAAGAGGATCACGAAAATGAGTTTTCCTCTTCACTAGCTCAACATCCTGCCTTTGCCATTGTTGCTGTGTTTGCACAGTAAAATATTCTGAAAGAAATGTGTAATCTTAACAAATTTCCCCGCAAGAAACAAACTGACCAAGACTAGATGTTAGCTTTGCAAGCTTTTATATGCTTACATATACTATATAACGTGGAGGCAGTCATCTGTAGTAATAACTGTGGATGTGATTGAAATGTGAGAAACACTAGACACTCCAACGTGAGTGCGTGATGTGTGAAGAAGCAGTGGACAATACATGAGGGAGGAAAGAGAAATGTATTGCTTCCATGTGTTGGACAAATCACAGTGAATCACTTCAGGTTGGTGCTGTTCTGCACTATTTGTCAAGCTTATTTGCAGACAGAGTAACGCTGGTTTGTTCCAACACCAATGATGGAAGCACCTAGAGCTGCATTGCTCCATATTATATATTATATTTATAAGATAATGATGTGATGTGTAAAAGGGGCTGTTGGTGGTGCATGTGACCACTAACAGCCCCTTTTACTTTTTTTTGCTTTAGACTTGGTCCTTTGGACTTGAATCCCAGAAAGAAAAACTTAGTAGTCCATAACTTAGAATGGTAGTGAATAACACGAATAGCTAAAAGATTAAAGGTGACAGAGCAGGTAGATTTATCTAAAGCTGTTAAGAACCAAAGCGGAGCTAAAAACAGTGAACTGGTCTTGATTTAAATTGTTAGCCAAAAACACAAGAAAATGCTGTTCCACGTTTGTTTTTGCTTGTGCATAACAAGTAAGGTCATCCATCCATTTTCTTCTGCTTAGCTGCCAAGTTAGGTGATAAATACATCAAAATAATGTTTATATCTTACTGCATTACCCCAAATTTTGTCGCTCCATTTATAAAATAATAATTACAATCTGCTGCACTAGAACAATCCAGTTCTTGAGGTTTCGCCAAATTCCATTCTAACCCCTGAGTTTAGCCCAGTGTTTTGTCATGTAGGAGTTTGTGAACCTGTAAAGAAATTTAAATTTTAAATCTCTGCCCGAAAGTTTGCTAATAAAATACATTCATAAAAATCAATTCCACTTTATTCCCTCATCCTGTTGGTATCAGAGACTTTATTTTCTTTGAGATACAGTTGTGAATCACTTGAGTACATAACCCGTTTGTGCATAATGACTGGCAGTTTATGGATTCATTCCCATAGTAATATGATATGCTGAGAGCAAACTCCTTCTGATTCTCCAGATGGGTGGAACTGAGGAATAAAAATGAAAGAAGCGGAGAAGCAGCGCCAGTGCAGACATCAGGCACCAGTAGAAGGTCAGTAGAAATGTCCTCCCCTCTAATTTCAGAGGGTAGGAGAGTAATTACACACCAATTTTACCTCTACCTCCTCCCTCAATGCATTCAACTCCTCCCAGCCTCCCTCTTCTGCCTTCTTCCCTTCACCCCAACCCATCCCTATCCTTCTCATATTGCCTCCTTACCCACACTGTACCTTCCTGTATATCAAAGATAGATACAGTCATGTGAAAATAAAGTTTTCACAGGACCCTGTACAGTCCTGTGAAAACCTAAGTGCATGCTTGTAGAAGCAATTTTAGCAGCAATAACCTGAAGTAAATGTTTTCTGTTTGACTTTTTCAGTTCTTCACATCATAGTGGGGGAATTGTGTCCCACTATTCCTTACAACATTGCTTCAGTTCATTGAGATTTGTGGGCATTGTTTATGAATAGCTTTCAACCACAGCACTTCAGTATGGTGGAAATCTGGACTACGGCTCTGAAATTTCAACACCTTGATTCTTTAGCTGTTGTACAAATGGCTTCACATTTGATTCTTGAATACTTCCGGATATAGAGGGATTCATGGTCGTGTCACTGACTGCAAGCTGCCCAGGTCCTGTGGCTGGAAAACAGGACCAAACCAGTAGGTCTATATTAGCCTGCTGACAGTTAGCATGAAGCGTATGAACTGATATGTTATGTTTAGCTTTCACTACATGTGGTGCTATGCATCAGTCTTGTTGGTCCAATTTGGCATTGTTCCAGAAGTCTTGTGATATGTTCAGATCTTAGTATCTTGGGCAAGATACTAACCCCATGTTTGCCTACTGGTGGTGGCCAGTGTCCGGCAGCCTCGCCTCTGTCAGTGTGCCCCAGGGCAGCTGTGGCTACAATGTAGCTTGCCATCACCAGTGTGTGAATGTGTGTGTGAATGGGTGAATGACTGAATGTAGTGTAAAGCACTTTGGGGTCCTTAGGGACTGAGTAAAGCGCTATACAAATGCAGACCATTTACCATTCAAATGTTCCTGAGACTGCTTCTTGTAACACTGAGTTCTTTCTAATGATTACCTCAAAGTGGGTAGCCAGCTAGTAACATTCCTAGCACTAGTGAATCAAAATAGCCCACAAAGAGACCAACCATGCTGGGCGATTATTTGTTATTTTGGTACCTAGAAAAGCCTAGATATCTAGGCTTTGAGATAGCAAAATTAAATATAAAGAAATATTAAATATAAAGACTCAAACTCCAAGTTTAGGGTGTTTTTTGTTGTTGTTGTTGTTTTAAATCACGTTATTATATTGCTTACGTCAATTTTGACATTACTTCGAAGCTTAAATTTAGACTATTGTGAAAAAACAACAAACAACCCTAATCTTAAATCGGTTAACCAGTTACATGGTGCATGTTCAGAAGCTAAGACTCCCTGAGGGGAATCAAAAAGGAGAAAGCAGGAACTCAGTGGAAAAGTTGGCCACCTATTATCTTACAGTGGCACAGCCAGATGTTTGCTCCTGCTAAAAATGTTCTGAGACTTTTGTGCTGGTCCTGTTAAACTAAAACCACAAAGGTGCCGGCCTTGATGAGAAATGGAGATATAAAAAAGTGGTGTGGGAGTAGAGCTGCGATGGGTGGAACCATCCTCGCAGCTATATAAAGCGGTCTAATGACAAGGCATCCGAGAGTTTGAAGATATAAATACGTTTCTTAAAGAGCTGTTCAGTCCACCACCCTGTCCTGAAATGACAGGGTGGATGGAAAGGGAGTGTGGGTGGGAGTGTGGGTGGGAGTGTGTGTTTGTGTGTTTCAGAGCCAGTTAATTCACACACTCGGTAGACAGTTTTACTGTTGAACTTGTTCTTTGCTCCACATTGTACTACTGTGTCACAGATGTTTCTCATGTTGAACACCCATTAAACACACACACGATCCCATACTGTATAATTGCACTTGATTTATGTTCAGAATGTGTTGTCTTACATGTCTTGTAAGGAGCTACAGTAGTCTCAAACACTGAGTTTAGCCCATAAGTCAAAGCCAGCATTTCTGCTGACCAAATGTTGGCCCCTGATGTTGGTCTTATGTTGACACAAGACTGGGCAGGGCTCGCAGTAAATTGGTAAAATAACATACACCACATTTAGACAGAGGAGCCGTTTTACTGAGACACAAGACTTCCCATTTATTTATTTATTTACCTTGGTGTGACAGAGCTTCCTTCAGCAAACATCTTTTTTTGTGTTTATATTCTTGAATTTTGCAGATTCATAAATGTGCAGTCTTTTTCACTCTTTACCAGAAACTATTTGCCTGTTGGCGCAAATATTTCTGTTCATTTTGTGTGGTCACATTCACCCCTGCTTTCGGTCTGCTTCTCTTGATTTTCCTCTAGACTTCAGACTTACGTTATCTTGAAACTGTCTCAGTGATGCTGAAGGTAAGCATCGTACTGCAATGATGACATTTAGCAGATTCACATTAGCATTTCTATTTGTAGTTTTAACATTTGTAGTTTTGACATTTGTTATCCACAATGACACAATTTCTACCAATTACAGTGAGGGGACGATCGTGGCTCAAGAGTTGACAGTTCATCTTGTAATCGGAAGGTTGCCGGTTTGAGCCCTGGTTCCAACAGTCTTGGTCGTTGTGTCCTTGGGCAAGACACTTCACCCGTTGCCTACTGGTGGTGGTCAGAGGGCCCGGTGGCGCCAGTGTCCGGCAGCCTCGCCTCTGTCAGTGCGCCCCAGGGCAGCTGTGGCTACAATGTAGCTTGCCATCACCAGTGTGTGAATGGGTGAATGACTGAATGTAGTGTAAAGCGCTTTGGGGTCCATAGGGACTAAGTAAAGCGCTATACAAGTACAGGTCATTTACCATTTGCATCATTGCTAGTGGCCTTCTCCTACTCCGGAGGTTTTCTGCAGCTTGAATAGCTATTTCAGCTGTTCGAGGTTTAAAAAGTAACAGAAATCTACACGCGTTATTCAGGAATTCAGGATGATCATCATTTATAAAGATGTCTTTGGAACTTATACAAAAGGCAACTAAAACACAAATTATTAAACTCTTAAGTAAGGTTTAAATGAATCAAAGCTAGAATACTGTTCACAGACTGTTGATTAAACCAAGTGTGGCATCGCTTTGACATCTGTTTGTTTTAACCAGATGTGACCATATTTGGTGATTTTAAGGTACTTCTGATTTTGCTTCACCGAAGGTTCTCTACACTCTGTAAATGTGGTGCTATGGATCGTTCTTGTCTGTCCAGTTTTACATTCTTCCAGATGTCTTGTGATTTGTTTGGATCACCCAGGTTGTTCAAAAAATAAATAAATAAAAAGGACCAGGAACATGAATGAGCAGAGAAAAGTTGGGGACTATTTCACAAATGTCCCTGAGACTGTTCCTTGTGATGATTAACTCAAAGTGGTTAGCTAGCTAGTAACATTCCTAGCACTAGCGAATCCAAATAGCCCGCGGGGAGACCAGCCATGCTGGGTGATTATTTGGGCAGTTATTTTGATACCTAGAAAAGCCTACACCAGCCTTTTGATATCTAATTTTGAGATATCAAAATTAAGTATTATTATTAATGTTATTAGAGTTCCTGGCACAGACTGCTTGAGGGTAATACATGTAGCACCTGTGCTAGTAATTAAAATCCTCTTAATCGTTGTATTCAGGTATTTTCAGTCCCACTGTGACAGTTATATATAAACTTAAGCTCCTCTCCATTCAGTCTGCTTTTACAAAAAATTGTGAAAGAATAGATCATTATAGAGAGCTCACTGAAGTCGTGTTTGGTAATAGGATGTCACTGGTACAATGTTAGTTTGTGAAATATTCCATGATCATATGTAAGTAGTGATATTTCAAAATGAAAATGTTTAGAAACCACAGCCATTCAGACACTAAGTGGCAGGCCACGCAAAGTTACAGACCGAGGTGCTGAGGCACACAGTGCACAAGAGTTGTGAACGCTCTGCTGACTCATTAACTGCGGCGCTCCAGCAGGAGAAAGAAGGAGGAACTGTCATGGAGGACCAAGCCCCTGCATGGGCTGTATCATTGCAAAGTGGGGAGGCTGTGCTTCAGGTGTTACTCATCAGCAGGTCAGTGGACTGATCTCCTGTCCCTGTATGCTTGGGAAAGATACCAAACCAGCTGCCCCCAATGTATCCATTGGAGCGTGAGTGTTTATATGAATTAATGTAAGATATCAAATACTGAATCCGACCAGTGGCTAGAAAAGGCCAGCTGGAGGAGCTGATCATGGCAGCATAAGATCACAAGACCAGATCAGTAAATCTGTGTAAAGGTGAAAGAAGTCCAGCACACAGTAACAGGATATAAGAATAAAGTTGGGACCACATACTGTATACTGAAAAGCTCATCCAAGTGCCTGGCACAGTGTACAGGAACATCTCTGCCACACACAGACTAGAAGTCCCCAAGTCCTGATGGGAGACACCAACAAAGGCTACAGACTAAGTTCCTGCAGCACTCCAAGGTTAAAACAGACAAGCACCTGCTGAAGAAACCACACAAGCTTTTTGGTGGTTGACAAAAAGCAGAAGAGGGCAGTTTTATAGATGTAGCAATCCCAGAAGAAAGAAACATCAGAAGCACAAGACAATCGAGACATACCAGAGGCTGAAGGAACAACTGGAGCAGAATGTAAAGTCCACAGTGGTAAACAACAGAGGAGCTAAAACCCTGAAGCTGGAAGAGTGGCTCCAGGAAACATATTAATCACCATATTATTGGTATTAGATAATATACAGTAATATACAGTATTATGTCATGGTATGTAATCATTTAGTATCTTATTATAACAAAACCATATTGCAGTAATTTGTGGTTGTCTGGTGGGCTGGAAGTGGGCATTTAAAGGTCACACCATTTCCAAAACTGGGAATGGCTGACAGACAGTTTGATAGCACTGTGTGATGCAAAAAGCAGTGTATAAAGCATAGATAATTAGGCAGATGAGAAACCATTAACAATGTAGTAAATATGCAGTATAATCAGCATTCAAAATACTGTCAGCATCCATTGCCAAAGGCTTTTCAAACCAGCGAGGGTCAGTTATGCATGATAAGCTAAAGCAGGCAGAAGAGTGAAAGCACTTAGGGAGTGGATCAGCTCAAAGCCTCTTTAATCTTATAATCTTTAATAGAGTAGCTCTTGTTAGCTGGTTTTAGCCCTAGAGGAAAACGCCACGCTGCCCCTGCTCCTTTCTGCCTATTACAATCACTCCAACATGCATCGACAGTCAGTTGACAGCAGTGATCACACATGTGCACTTTACACAAAATGATGTGCTAGGCTGACAGAAAAAGCCAAATATCAGCCAACAACCTCCAGCTGGATTCCTCATCAAAAATGAATTGTGTTGGACTTAATTAAACCATTTAGGCGACTAACGCAGAGAACATGTTTCTCTTGTTTCTGTCGTGTCTCATGACCGTCAATCCCCGGCTCTGCTTTCTAATAAGAAAACAGTTAAACACAATCCAATCCTCTCCAATCGAATTACAGTCACCATTTGGTCCTATTAGAAGTCTGCAGCACCCCCGAGGTCAGCGGCATATCATTGCTCTCATTGATGAGGACATCTATCAGCCAATAGCTAGTCTGTGGTAATCGGTGAAGATGATTACCACAGACCCATTGTTCATTCACAGATTTAGTCTGAGTGAGACAGACTGTATGTTCATTATTATTATTATTATTATTATTATTATTATTATTATTATTCATGGTAATAGCAACAGTATTATTATGGATGAAGAGCACATGCCACTTTCTTTTGTTTTCCTATGTGTAGCACTAAATCTTTAAATCAATTCAATTTTAGTTTTTTATTCCATTCATTCTCAAATTACATAATCTTAGACAAGCTTTTGCAGTCTTTAACTGCACTTTTCTAACTGTTTGAACCCCCAGTTTATACATATGATAAGACAATATGTGAAGTGAAGACCTGATTGAATTAAAGTAAGCAGGAAGGGCAACGGTGTAGGGCTGGGCAATGTGTAAAGATTAGAGCTACTGAGAGAAGTAACTTCAGGTCAGCCTGTGGGTTTTCACAATTACAAAGGTGGTTCAATTCTTAACTAAATACATCACCATGGTAACCTGTACTACAGAAGTAACCTGTTCCAGAGCAGGTGATGTTCTAGATAAGGTATTAACAAAACCACCACTTACTTAGTTTCTGGTTAAAGCATTCCTGTAGTTTTTAGAGAAACCCAACAATTGTACTTCTTCCTTGTTTTTCTCCATTATGAGTTTGAGCAACTTAAAAACTTTTAAAGTTAAACCAAAGCCTTGTGTTTGTTGACTTTTTATGACATTTGCCAGTATGCCTATTTACTGGTCTGAAACACTATATATCTTATTTTATATATTATTGTCTCTCTTAATCTCAGACCTAAGAAAACCAACAGGACTGGACCTAAAACAAAGTGGCTGAAACTGTCTTACACACCATGAACACATGTAAGTTAATTGGACTGAGTACTCACGAACTGTCCTCATAGAACTGAACACTCTATTATCTTGCACAGCTTAGTGTAGCACTTTGCACTGCTTAGATTGCAGTGGTGCATGAATGTGCAGTTAAAATATCACAAGTCATTGAAGTCCTTTGACTGATCATTAAGACTGGAAAAGCACTATGTAAATAAATACAATGCATGTCCAGTCAAAGTTCACATTTATGCATCATTTAAAAAACATTACAGTAGCTTCATTCACCCGTCTCCTCCTGCCAGGAATGAAAAACCTGTATTACTGAACCTTGTTACGTGTAAATCTTTTCATATTTTTCTAATAATATAGTTTAATCTGATATAAATTATACCACTTTTCTGCTAGCAGACGTGCTTGTGGATTGTTTTTATGCCGCAGACTCTGCCGCTTTCATGTGAACTGGCCATTGGGAAAGTCTTTGTTGACTTACTGAGTTGATAACCACCTTTGTGCGATCGCTCAGTCTGATTGCTGATGTTAGGTTCAGAGAAGCCAGATCTGGAAACGATTACCTGAGTATGTTGAACTTGCTTTGTAGTGCAGGCCACAGCCTAAATATAAAATTTCCTAATGAAAGTGTGTGTTTGAGCACCTCAAATTTTAAAAGTCTCTGTATGTATGTATGTAAACCTTTGTAGTGTCCTCTGAAGTGAAGGAAAAACAGCTGCTCGTATGTGTAGTCAAGTTTGTGTATAAGAGGATCAACGGGCCTCATTAAGGAGAGCAGCCAGCAGCCGGACACTGACAGCAGCTTTGTGGACCAAATGACTGCCTGGAGAGATAAGAGCACATCAGGTAGACAGACTTCACCGAGACAAACTCCTGCGTAACGGCAGCTCAGCCTTTTCTGCCGACAAACACACTTCTGTTCTTAACAGCTGAGAGCTGATGTAAGTCTGAACTGCTGAAATGGTGCTGAGGGGATAACTGCCTTTCATTCCTGCTGAGTTGGAGCTTAGTATGCTGAGAGGTGCAAAGGAGCATCACATTTTTATTGACCTGTTGCTCGAAAATTCTGAAATCATCCATCAAATCCTCTTACTCTCGACACAGAGTCAGAATTTCATGGCAGCCCAATTGACTTTTAGCTAAAGCTGAAGCATTGTAACGGTGGGAAAACGTGACATCGGAGTTTATTATCGGTCTTGCCATCAAACTGTATTTCAACTGCAGGTTTCTAAACACTCTAAAACATTTGAATACTTGTAATGAAAGAGATCTTGAGATGATGAAATATTACATTGGCTTACAGAAGGCATTTGAACAGGAGCTAGTGAGGACTCATGGTTTCTGCTTTAGGTCTTAACTGGAGGAGAATATGAAAGCTCCCAAAGAGTTAGGACAAACTTTCTCAATAGAAGAAGGGGAAATGGAAAGAAGTGCAGAACAAATGATGGAGTGAAGCAAAGTAAAGCTGAGTGTTTAGGGGAAGAAGAGAAATAGATACAGACAAAGGAAACCAGAGGCACTGCTATTGCCAGTAATGAGAAGTGACGTGAGATAGACAATACAGTAAGTGTAGTTTTGGCTCCAGTCAGCTCACATAGCACACGAGACAAGACAAGGTGATACTGTTTGTGCAAGCTTGTGTGTATGTGTTCTTCACAAGCATGTCTTCATGTTTGCATCTCTCAGGAAAGTCATAGCAGTAATGAACAATGAAGGACTAATGACAGTCTGAGACCAAGTGAAAGAGCTCATTAGTCATAACCTGATGGTTATTACCATGCCAGATGGTTTGTCATAAGAACCATGTGTAAATCGCCCTGGAAACTGTTTGGAAAAAGGCAAGAAATTTCAAAAGAAGTACACCTGGCTGGTGATTGGATGAACCATCCACCGGTCACCATGTATCGCAGACTCACGTCATGTTCTTAGGAGAACATCAAAGTTATGAAGAACCACTAACGTCATTCATTGTTTCTCTTTTAGTAAAGAAATACTTTATTGAGATTTCTCATGTGATGTCATGCACACTTTTCCGAAATCCCAAACATTCAACTTTTTCAGATTTTCTTACCTGGATGATTGAGCATGCATCAAGACACAAAATGCTGGAGTTGATACAATGAGTATTCCTCAACCAACTGGGGAAAACACATTAGGCAGATTAATACCTGCACATTTGGAAGGCAAAATTAGGTCATACCCAATACAAGCACTCCTGGAACACTGTTATATAATCAAATTATCTGGCTGGTATAGCTGTTGTATAAGGAGCTTTTTAATTGTAGCTATCCATTTCTTAGCCAAATATTTCACCTGCTATTTTAGTTCATTATATTGAACCTACTGCTAAGCAGCTGAACCGAACCTTTATATTTGGTAACCTTTGAAACATTTTTACAGAATTATGTAACAGCTCATATATGTCTTGATGAATATGAACATGGCAGTACAAAACATTTTAATGAGTAAAATTCTTCTTATTTACCTTTATATAACAGATATTTGTATCTTTGCACTGCATCTCAATATGGCTGCAGCTTGACTACCAAGCTGCTAACAGTAGTAAATAACTTAGCACTTTGCTCTCTCATCTGAATATGTTCATATCTGGTTACCATATACACTGCATATTAAATTTATTAAATCTCCTGTCTTTAAAAAAAAAGATAGTAACACAGTTTTGATCCTTTTCTTGTTTTAAAAATCTGTTAAAAACAAAAAACTTGTTTGAAATAATTCACATTTTCATAAGTAATTCATATGTATTTGATCGGCACACTGCCCTTCCTTGACTAATCACAAATTAATAAAGCATACCATTCAAATGAGAAAATAAGCAGAAAAAGTAAATAATTATAATTTGTCATCTTAAAACATTATAATGTGCTTTATTATATTTTTGTACCTTATTTGAAAAACCATACATTTGGAAATTCGTGGATAACAACAATAATTATATTTTTGCATTAAACATATACAGGGAGTGCAGAATTATTAGGCAAATGAGTATTTTGTCCACATCATCCTCTTCATGCATGTTGTCTTACTCCAAGCTGTATAGGCTCGAAAGCCTACTACCAATTAAGCATATTAGGTGATGTGCATCTCTGTAATGAGAAGGGGTGTGGTCTAATGACATCAACACCCTATATCAGGTGTGCATAATTATTAGGCAACGTCCTTTCCTTTGGCAAAATGGGTCAAAAGAAGGACTTGACAGGCTCAGAAAAGTCAAAAATAGTGAGATATCTTGCAGAGGGATGCAGCAGTCTCAAAATTGCAAAGCTTCTGAAGCGTGATCATCGAACAATCAAGCGTTTCATTCAAAATAGTCAACAGGGTCGCAAGAAGCGTGTGGAAAAACCAAGGCGCAAAATAACTGCCCATGAACTGAGAAAAGTCAAGCGTGCAGCTGCCAAGATGCCACTTGCCACCAGTTTGGCCATATTTCAGAGCTGCAACATCACTGGAGTGCCCAAAAGCACAAGGTGTGCAATACTCAGAGACATGGCCAAGGTAAGAAAGGCTGAAAGACGACCACCACTGAACAAGACACACAAGCTGAAACGTCAAGACTGGGCCAAGAAATATCTCAAGACTGGTTTTTCTAAGGTTTTATGGACTGATGAAATGAGAGTGAGTCTTGATGGGCCAGATGGATGGGCCCGTGGCTGGATTGGTAAAGGGCAGAGAGCTCCAGTCCGACTCAGACGCCAGCAAGGTGGAGGTGGAGTACTGGTTTGGGCTGGTATCATCAAAGATGAGCTTGTGGGGCCTTTTCGGGTTGAGGATGGAGTCGAGCTCAACTCCCAGTCCTACTGCCAGTTTCTGGAAGACACCTTCTTCAAGCAGTGGTACAGGAAGAAGTCTGCATCCTTCAAGAAAAACATGATTTTCATGCAGGACAATGCTCCATCACACGCGTCCAAGTACTCCACAGCGTGGCTGGCAAGAAAGGGTATAAAAGAAGAAAAACTAATGACATGGCCACCTTGTTCACCTGATCTGAACCCCATTGAGAACCTGTGGTCCATCATCAAATGTGAGATTTACAAGGAGGGAAAACAGTACACCTCTCTGAACAGTGTCTGGGAGGCTGTGGTTGCTGCTGCACGCAATGTTGATGGTGAACAGATCAAAACACTGACAGGATCCATGGATGGCAGGCTTTTGAGTGTCCTTGCAAAGAAAGGTGGCTATATTGGTCGCTGATTTGTTTTTGTTTTGTTGTTGAATGTCAGAAATGTATATTTGTGAATGTGGAGATGTTATATTGGTTTCACTGGTAAAAATAAATAATTGAAATGGGTATATATTTGTTTTTTGTTAAGTTGCCTAATAATTATGCACAGTAATAGTCACCTGCACACACAGATATCCCCCTAAAATAGCTAAAACTAAAAACAAACTAAAAACTACTTCCAAAAACATTCAGCTTTGATATTAATGAGTTTTTTGGGTTCATTGAGAACATGGTTGTTGTTCAATAATAAAATTATTCCTCAAAAATACAACTTGCCTAATAATTCTGCACTCCCTGTAATTTCAGTTAATGACCGTGTACATGCTGGTGGATTAACCAGAAACATGAAACTGTTATTTTGATCATTACCAGTAATTTTATTACTTTTAATTTAGGGCAGCTTTGGAATAAAACTTGCCTTGGATCATGGTAAATAAATTTGTGAAGCACTGTATTTGTATATGTGCACTGCACCTATACAGTTTAACGGCTGCAGTTTGACAACCGAGTTTGCTAACGTTAGAAAGTAACTTAACACTCTGCCCTTTCATCTGAATACATTAACATCTGATTCTATTGCAAAAAATGACAGTGACCAAAAACATCTGTTGCAGCAACGAGTGGTTTGTCTTTTCCAAATGATCCATTTGTTTGTTTCAAATCAGTTAGTAACCTTGTCAAGCATTGCTTGCTGCAAAGCATTGGAGTACATTTACATGCTCTGATGATTTTGTTGGACAAAAAAGTTATTATCTATCAACAATAGATTAAAAAGAGTATCTAAAGTTATTGTGGTTTGGAGGTGTAGTAAAAAATGTGTTGTACTTGAGGCATTGGCTCAACCCTGTGATTTACAGTGATTCACAGTACTTCTCTGTACAGCATCTGCTGCAGCCAGTGTTGATGTCCAGTTTTATTTCTGCCTCTGCAGAACCTCACTTCTAATTCTACCATTTTGCCCTTGTTGATAGTCTGACAAGCTGCACTCCTCATTCTTTAAAAGTCAAGCTGGTTCTTACAATGCCAGCTATACAAGACTGTGCACGCGCACACGTACAAAACAAAGCAGAGTCTCCAAGCAGTTAAATTTAAATCCCTCATTTTGATTCTGCGCTGCTCTTCTTCTGATCATCAATCAGAGAGTAACAGGCCTCCTTTTGGTGTCCTGAATATGAGCTACTCAGCAAATATGGGCTTGCCAACTTTATCCCCACTCAGACACACCAAGGAGCTGGTCTTGGCAGGAGTAGGAATTACTGTCATGGATAATGGGCTCACGGGACAAGAGGCTGCTTTTGGACTACTTTACGTAATTCATCTGAACGCCTGTAACTGGAGTTCATCATCATTCAGCTCGCACCTGCGCCTCTGTCCGGTCTCTTCAAAGAGTATTTGCATTTAAAAAACAATGATAAAGTCATCTAAAAGCACTCTGTGGTGCTCCCCCAGTTGGAACGCCACATGAACACAGCTGCAAAATACTGTTTTGAGCTAGACGACATGCTGGGTGGAGGATTTGTAAATTAACTGGAAGTGTCAGTTTGATTCTGAGCCAGATGGATGCTTTAAACAGTAAAGAGCTTCCCATCAGACAATACCTACACTCTCACTGGCCAGAGCTGTGCAGGAGTGGGCAGGTGACTGATGTTGAACTGTAACCTCCCAACACATAAAAGAAAAGAGCTCCCAGTCATCATCATGTTGCACATAGTCTGACATTTACAAATCCTCCCGCCCCCACAAATAATTTTGAACTTTGCACTACGCATGCTGAATGAAGTACCCAGCATGCATCATTGCCAGGTCACTCAGGTGACTCCCCAGCTTTGTTTTGTCGTCACATCTAATAGTGTTTCTTGTTTTAGCAGTGGGTTTATTTTCAGACTTTAATCTCTGGCTGCTGCAAATGTTCCTGTACAGAAAGCTGCGCACAGCAGGTTGTGTCTCATGCCAAAGACAGCAGCAGGCTGACACAGAGCGATGAAGATGCTGTTACACTGTTAGCCTGAAAAAAGATTCTGATTAGACTCATTGACATGATTGATTCTGCAAAAGTATGTAAGTATCTGATATCGGAGAAAGTAATCAGTTTGGTTGAAACTGTAACAGACTGAAAGAATCTATTTAGTTTTAATGCATTTGTGAAATGCAGCATGTTAGCGACTCGGGTCCAAGACTTTCAAAAAACAATAGGCAGGATCAAGAAAAATATCTGGTTCTTCTTCTTTGTACTGTATTATCGTTGGCTTCTTCTTTTTTATTTACTGTTAAATGGAAACAGAGAGTGGTGGGAGACGTTTTAAAACAATACCTGTCAGAACAACTGTTTGAACTTTGCAGATTTGGTTACATGATTTCTCGCAGATGCTAATCTAAATGTTAGGGTGCCTGGGTCGTCGACCCATAGTTTTCAGTTTTACATTATTATTGAACGTTGATTTTGTCTCTGTGTTCCATGGTTGCTCTGTCTCCCCTGTCAGCTGTATCCCCTTGTCAAGTCCGCATGTCTGTGTTATGTTTCTTTTTTTACTTTGAAAGTCTCTGTCTCTTGTTAATGTATCTGGTTTTGCTTCCCTCGTCTTGTTAGCCCTGATTTGTTCCAGCTGTGTTTCCCTCCTGTCTCCCATTCCCTGATCACTCCCTCTGTGCATTTAAGCCCTGGGTTTTCTTCGGTCTGTGTTGTGATCTCCCTCATCTTACGCTGTGTGTTCTGCCTGCCTGCCTGCCTGCCTGCTGCCTGCCTGCCTGCCTGCCTGCCTGCCTGCCTGCCTGCCTGCCTGCCTGCCTGCCTGCCTGCCTGCCTGCCTAAATTGATTTTGGATTTTCAGTTTTACTTTTGAGTTCACATTTTGCCTCAGAGTGTCTGCACTTTGGGTCCTCCACACCTGCACACAGCCACGTGACACTAAAAAGTGATAACTGCACCTGTTCCACTGCGTGTGTCATTAAACCAAATCTGTCTCCTCTCTATCATGAAGATAGAGACTAAGAAATTTCAGAATCACTCTTAAAAATGTCATATTTTATTATTCCTGTTCAGGAACCTATATATAACCAAAAACTGACTAATAATCCTGACTAATGATCAAGTTATATCCACTTAGAGGCCAAAACATTCTGGTGACCCCTCAACACTATTCTTAAAGAGTTTTGACCAGTACTCAAACAAGAAGTAATGGTAACCTCGTGTTTTGGAGGAAAATAAACGTAATTCTTTGTTGGAACAAATGTAAATGATTTTCATGTGCTTCCCTCTGTCAAGAAATAAAATACTGTGGTGTCCTAAAAACTGAATGTTTGAGCATGTGTAACATCTTTTCCTTGCTCAGTAATTTCTATCAAAATGATTTTCACTAGCAAAATGAACTCTGTTGCAAAGGATTATTGTGCCCTCCGCTATTGACTGAAGCCAGGTGCGGCTCACATACCGCATGGCAAATCACTTTAGATGCTATCTGACTCACAGATCGCCCAACCACCCTGATGTAAGCTCCCACAATCCCCCATGTCCCAAATTCATTGTTACAGCTCTCTTCCTCAGCCTTCTCTAATCTCCCTTGCTTCTGTCTCTGCAGGCCTGCTGAGGACTCGAGAGGTCACGCTCTGAGCTCACAGCTCAAATATCACGTAGCAACAAAGTCTTAAGGCTTCTGTCTTCTCTCTGTATGTAACCAATAAATCCTCACTTCATTCAGACGTCAGAGCCGGGCCCGTCTAACCTCTCAAGCGAACACGCTTCATCCCAAGTTAAGACAGATCGTTTGGGTTTGAAATAAATGTGAGATGTACAGCAAAGCCAACCAGTCAGAACATTTTGATTAACATGTGTTCATTTTCATTGCCAGATCGAATGGGGAAGTAATTATGTCCCATTCATGCCACATTAGATTCACTGAAAAGAGTTTTAAATATATCATTGACTACACATTAACGGTGAACTCACATTAATGAGCCTTACTTGAAAAAGCTGAGCAATAACATCTGTGCTTCATCTGATAGAAATGCAGATTCAGCAAGTGAGCCATTATAAGAAGTAAGAAGTGGCACATTTAAAGTTGTTAAATCTTCACTGAGATTTCTGTTGTTTCTTTGTTGAGGTGAACACTTTATTAGAAGCCATCTATTCATTTATCAACAGTTAATTATGCTTCACTAAAGTTAATAAATCTATTAATACTTTCACTTTTAACTACTATTAGGATTCAACTGTAGGCAAGTTAACAGTTTGTTATACTTTTGCAGATACACTAAAACAAGCGCAATTTCTTATTGAGTTCAAGAAATCCATGTTATCAAACAATTATTCATGATTAACTATCCTTTTTTCATCTATATAGTTTATGCTTCTATATCTGAAGCATAAACAAAACCACATCAGGATTATTAAATGTATTATTATAAACAAAGACGCATTTTAAACATGCATGTTATCAAAGTTGATAAATTGTGAATCATACAAAGACAGTATTTTATGTGAAGCACAAAAAAAGGAAGCTCTTTTTTTCTTTTTTCCTTTCTAGCATTAATAATAATAATATTGGATTGCATTTACAGTGGGGCAAAAACGTATTTAGTCAGCCACCGATTGTGCAAGTTCCCCCACCTAAAATGATGACAGAGGTCAGTAATTTGCACCAGAGGTACACTTCAACTGTGAGAGACAGAAAGTGAAAAAAAAATCCATGAATCCACATGGTAGGATTTGTAAAGAATATATTCGTAAATCAGGGTGGAAAATAAGTATTTGGTCAATAACAAAAATACAACTCAATACTTTGTAACATAACCTTTGTTGGCAATAACAGAGGTCAAACGTTTACTATAGGTCTTTACCAGGTTTGCACACACAGTAGCTGGTATTTTGGCCCATTCCTCCATGCAGATCTTCTCGAGAGCAGTGATGTTTTGGGGCTGTCGCCGAGCAACACGGACTTTCAACTCCCGCCACAGATTTTCTATGGGGTTGAGGTCTGGAGACTGGCTAGGCCACTCCAGGACTTTCAAATGCTTCTTACAGAGCCACTCCTTTGTTGCCCGGGCGGTGTGTTTTGGATCATTGTCATGTTGGAAGACCCAGCCTCGTTTCATCTTCAAAGTTCTCACTGATGGAAGGAGGTTTTGGCTCAAAATCTCACGATACATGGCCCCATTCATTCTGTCCTTAACACGGATCAGTCGTCCTGTCCCCTTGGCAGAAAAACAGCCCCATAGCATGATGTTTCCACCCCCATGCTTCACAGTAGGTATGGTGTTCTTGGGATGCAACTCAGTATTCTTCTTCCTCCAAACACGACGAGTTGAGTTTATACCAAAAAGTTCTACTTTGGTTTCATCTGACCACATGACATTCTCCCAATCCTCTGCTGTATCATCCATGTGCTCTCTGGCAAACTTCAGACGGGCCTGGACATGCACTGGCTTCAGCAGCGGAACACGTCTGGCACTGCGGGATTTGATTCCCTGCCGTTGTAGTGTGTTACTGATGGTGACCTTTGTTACTTTGGTCCCAGCTCTCTGCAGGTCATTCACCAGGTCCCCCCGTGTGGTTCTGGGATCTTTGCTCACCGTTCTCATGATCATTTTGACCCCACGGGATGAGATCTTGCGTGGAGCCCCAGATCGAGGGAGATTATCAGTGGTCTTGTATGTCTTCCATTTTCTGATGATTGCTCCCACAGTTGATTTTTTCACACCAAGCTGCTTGCCTATTGTAGATTCACTCTTCCCAGTCTGGTGCAGGTCTACAATACTTTTCCTGGTGTCCTTCCAAAGCTCTTTGGTCTTGGCCATGGCGGAGTTTGGAGTCTGACTGTTTGAGGCTGTGGACAGGTGTCTTTTATACAGATGATGAGTTCAAACAGGTGCCATTCATACAGGTAACGAGTGGGGGACAGAAAAGCTTCTTACAGAAAACGTTACAGGTCTGTGAGAGCCAGAGATTTTCCTTGTTTGAGGTGACCAAATACTTATTTTCCACCCTGATTTACGAATAAATTCTTTACAAATCCTACCATGTGGATTCATGGATTTTTCTTTCACATTCTGTCTCTCACAGTTGAAGTGTACCTCTGGTGCAAATTACTGACCTCTGTCATCATTTTAAGTGGGGGAACTTGCACAATCGGTGGCTGACTAAATACTTTTTTGCCCCACTGTATGTAGCGCTTTTCAAGGAACCCAAAGCGCTTTTTACAATTCCACTATTCATTCACTCTCACATTCACACACTGGTGGAGGCAGCTACAGTTGTAGCCACAGCTGCCCTGGGGCAGACTGACAGAAGCGAGGCTGCCATATCGCGCCATCGGCTCCTCTGGCCAACACCAGTAGGCGGTAGGTGAAGTATCTTGCCCAAGAACACAACCAGGACAACGACCAGGACAGATAGAGCTGGGGATCGAACCGGCAACCTTCCAGTTACAAGATGTAACCTCTGACCTCCCAACCATGAACCAATGCACAGATTTGGTGCATTAAATAAAAAATTTCAGTCAAGAATTTCAGTTTAATTACTTTGTTACCACATAACTTGTAACCACAGGCAATTGTGATACATTAATAAGAGAATGTAGCCTTTAAAATAATTATAATAAAGCTTTTAACACTGACAGTGACAGAATAAATACATATAATGTATGAAGGATTATTATTATTATTAAATTTACTTACTTCGATATTTTCAGTAACATTATTGGCAGAGAGGAGACTCCCCACAAACAGCCCTGCAAAGTCTGTGTTCAGTACAAAGGACCAAAAAGAAAGGATGGCATGGCGCCAGTAGTATGGCGCCAGAGCATTACTAAAGTACTAATTGAAAAAAAGATGTCATCCTCTCATCACAACGAGCACGTTGAGTAACCTAAATCAAGCACACCACTCATGACCCACAAGTGCATGCTAATCCAGTTAGCATGCTTGTGGTGGATCCTGGTTATATATGAATGTGCAAATAAGATGAGCCTGGTGGTAGACTGAGGACACTCAAAGAGCCGAGTACCACAACACACTCAGGCCCAATTCCAATATGGCCTATACGCCGCTTTACTCCCTGTGCAGGTACGCTTGCTGTTGTGGAGGGTCTCTTAAGCCCCTTTGATACTCAACAAAAAAAGGCCACCAGCACATGCTAACATCGCTAGGCTTTTGCCTCAGTGGGAAAGGGTACAGTCATTGTTCATTCACAGGTTAAATGACTCAGTGCCAATTTGCAATGATGTAAGCATGAAAACAAAGTAGATATGGTCATTTTTATCATGTTTCCAGTACAGTAAGTGGTAAGCTACAGTATATAAAATCAAAGTGAATGAAAGGAGTCAGTGGGCTTCTTTCAAAACTGATCTGTCCTGATCATGGTGTCAACAAATGTGTCAAAAGAATTTGGGTCGGCTCTTTGTTCAAATCTTTATTCATAATGCACTTTTCCACAAAGAGGGGTCAAACTGGTTTTTTAAGATTCATATAAAACATATCAGCACAATAAAATTCCATTTATCCATCCACCCCTGCTCCTCATCTGAGCCCAGGCTGTGAGGTATCAGTCCAACCGTTACTACACCTCCTTCTCCCCAGCTCTTCTGTGAGAATGCTGAAGGATTCCCAAGGCAGCCAAGAGCCTCAATCTCTCCAAGGATGTCTGCTCTGAGGTGGACGTACCAGAAACACATTACCTCAGTAGCTTGCAGGACGCTTCTTTAATAAATGCCGAACCACCTCAGCTGGCTCTTTTCATTGGAGTAGCAGCGACTCTACACTCAGCCTTTCTCTGGCACACAATAAAACTGCTGAATTTTTTTGTTGTATTTTTATGTGTTAAACCTGGAAGCTAACATTTGTTATCTATAGCAGTTAGTCTGGCCTTGAGAAAAGGAAGTCCAGAAATCTAGAGGGCTTTAAACAACTAATGTCTTTGTTTTGTTTTGTTTTCCCCTGATGCTGTCTTTCTGTCCTTAAAAAATGTCATTCATGACATTTTAAACATGTGACAACTTTCAGTAAGGGGAAATGAAGGCACCTGTGGGAGTATCTAACGCTGTCTGATGGGCAGTGATTTTACTGGCGGCAGCTGCATCTCATTTGGGGATAAACCTGACAGTGTGTAGGAGGCTCACACACTCATTCCTACAGCCACTGGAGTGGAAAACAACACAACACAAAGATCTGCTTTTGGGCTTTTCCCTCCTTCCCTGTTATCCTCACCTGCATCTCACAGCTTGTTTCGTAGGTTTCTTTTTTTGGCATAAAATGAACGAGATGAGAAAAACAGAATTCAGTTCAGTGAAACAAAGAAGAACAACAACAAAATGAAAGACAACACATAATTGATGTTGTAGTACTAAAACCCCACCATCAGGCACTTTCTATGAAAGTTTTGAGTGTTTTTCTTTTTGATTAGTCACTTCTCATTGCTGCTGTTTTTCTAACAGATAAACGTGAACTATCTCCACAAATATATTTTTACAGAAGTGCACGATTCTGTCTGAGAAATGCTTCTCCATTTTTGATATCTGTGTTTTTATATAATGTATAAGCTCATGGTGAGGATTTTGTTTCTGTACATGTACCTGACTAAAATAGGAAAATACCATTTAATATAAAAAAAACCCAGAATATTTGATAAAGTTTTGCATTTTGATGTGAAATATCTCATATAATATGCTTCTGTAAGTAGCTCTTGGATGATGATGATATTATGAACAGTTCCTAAATAACTTGCTTGTTCTTGGTGAAATAGTGTATTTATAAACAGTGAATTTGTCATTAATGAAGTATAAATGTGGTGACATTACTCACATATATATGACCCTGTTAATCAAGAATAAAACATTTATGTCTGTGTTTAAAAATAATTGCTTGGTTTTTAGTAAAACCAAAGAAAGGAAGAATACAGAGGTCAGTGAACAAAGACCGTCTTGAGACTGGGATGAAGGTTTCCTGTGACCAAATGCAAACAGTTGTGTTGCTCACTGGTGTTCACTCGGTCGGCTACATTTGAACCTCATCTGGAACATCTGGAGAAACTTTAATGTGCCAACTGTCAGTGCTGATAGACTTAGAGTGATAATAAATTACTGCAGGTGTATGAAGCCTGTGGTGAGCTGCGTTAGAAGACCAAAAATTTGGGAATGTTCAGCTCTGCATTTCTTGCACAAATTCCAGTGTTTTCCAAAAAATGTGGAAAAGTGTGTTTTCAGCTTGCTCGAGCATGTAGTTGCATCAGATTTTGGATCAATTTGTGTCTTTTGCACAAACTTTCTTGATGTTTTAAAGTGCCAGTGAAGTTGAAACCCTGTGGCGATGCAAAGTGTCTATGCGGTGTACTTACAGAGGGCCATAAATGTGAGAGATGTCAAGCAGTCTTTTTGACTTGTGTTATAAATATATAATTTTACAGGCCCTGTTAAAGAAGAATATATTCCGGGTTTTTTGTGTTTTTCTCTCTCTTTCAGTACCAATCATCTGCCTCCCGGCTCTGACTGCTAACATCTTCTCTTTGTCCTATCCCCCAGTCATGTCTGTCCCGATTGTAGCAACTGAAAATAAAATAAATACATAATTATAATAAAGGTCATTCAAATGGACCAATATGGCAAGGCCATGATGATCCACTTGGTAAAATAAATCCGCTTGGCATCTTTCTTGGCCTTAAGACAACAATTCTGATGGCTAAAGATCCAAACGGGACACACAAAAAAAAAGAAAGCAAAAAAAAAAAAAGCAAAAAAACAACAAAAACAAAAAACATTTTCTCTTTGTTACTGTGATTTGTGTCTGTGCTGAGACAACATTTCTGCTGCATCATATTTTTCCAGAAAGTTTCACAGCCACCAACTGTAGGATTTATATTTTACACCTGAGAGCAAGTGACACAATTTCTATATTCCATTTGATTTGCAACCAAAGTCTGTAAATCCTCTGGCATCCAGTGAACAGACCACATTTGAGGTGCAAAATGAAGTAGCAGCCTATGACTGACGAAACTTGTATCTTTTCCTGACACGAATTGCCTCAAAACAACAGTTTGAATACAGAAAATTATATATTTACGGGCAAGTATGAGTTGAAGTGTCTGTCTTGTGATTTAATCCATCTTTCTGATAAGTCAGCCTCCCGTTGTATCAAAACAGCTAAACGATACAGCGGGGGAGTTGGTTCAATAAGAGACTGAGATTCCACAAAGTCTCTGATATTTAATCTTAAAACAATGACAGACATTCGACAAGGAGCTTCTTAGAAAATCTGAAATCTTTTTGGCTTTCTCAGTCTTTAGTTGACTCTGTAAATGTTCAGTGGGGTTGTGGTCAAATGAATGAGAGTCAAAGTTCATGACAATCAACACTTCTTGATCCTCTTTGATCTTCAGATAGTTCTTCAAGGCTGCATGTCCAAATCATGTCTCTGAAGCACAGGTTTGTGCTTTGGATACAACCGATCCAGAGCTGTAGACGTGCATGTACTGCCTCCAGCCATGATTTCATGCTAAGAAAGGCCATCTTTACTCAGAGTAACAGTCTTTTAATATTACACAAAGATACAATAATGCATTTCAAATTGATATTTCATTTATTAGGGGAAAAAAACTATCCACACCTACCTGTGCGCTCCCTGATCCTAATAACTGGTCGAGCTATACTCTACTTGCAAGAACGACAATCGGTTTAGACTCAGAGATGGACTTACTGGTGTGTGTCTGGTCATTTTCTTGATGCATAACCCAAGTGTGTTTAAGCACCAGGGCTTGAGCTGATGTCCATACATTCTCCTATACAAAATTAATGGTTCCACCAATTGAGGCAAGTCATCCCAGTCCTGAAGCAGCAAAGCAGCCCCAGACCATCACACTACCACCACCATATTTGACTGCTGGTCTGATGTTCTCGTAATGAAATGTTGTGTTAGTTTTACGGTGGAAGGAATCAGACCTTCCAAAAAGTGCAACCTTTGTCTTGTCATCCAAAAAAAACATCTTCTCAAAAGAGTTGTGGATTATGAAGATGTTTTGTGAAAACGTGAGACGAGTTATTTTTGTCAGCAATGGTTTTCTCCCTGAACTCTCCCATTAATGCTATTTTAGCCCCGTCTCTGACTTATTGTTGAATCATGAACTCAAAGTTTCCAGGGTTTATTTTTATCTTGGGGTTATTATTTTTAGTAATCCTGTATTTGAGTTTATTAGTTTTGCCACCTAGTTTCTGTTTAGTGATGCATTCTTTCTTTTAGTTGTCCTTCTCACTCACTCATTATTGTGTGTATAAGTGGCCTTAGTTTACCTTTGTGCTCCTTGTTGTGTCATACAGTTTTTAAGCCCGTCTGCTCTCCAGTGTTGTTCTGCATTTGGGTTCTCATTTTTGTTGCATTCCTAAATATGACACTGGCTTCTTTTGAGACCTCCTGGATTAGTCGTCTGTGTGCTTTTTGAGGAATGTTGGTAGACTGGAAAGATTCACCACTGTTCCAAGCTTTCTCCATTCGTGGATAACGGCTCCTATTTAAGACTTTTAAACTCCTAAAGCCTTAGAAATAGTGTTGTACCCCTTTCCAGATAGATGTCATTGACTTTTCAGGTATTTCCTTAGATCGTGGCATGAGCTGTTGCTTTTTGAGATTTATTTTGCTTCACTTAGTCGACAAGTTGTATTTAAGTGATTTCTTGTACTCAGCATGTCTGGCAGTAATCAGCTTTGAGGCACAAAGTCCTTTTACCGGTGCAGACTACATATGCCAAAATACACATGCATAGATTCAACAAATGAAATCTTTCAAAAATTGCTGACTTTATGCCAAAATATGATATAAACATATCTGAATATTGCGGTTGTACCCCATCTTTGCTATTGCAGAATTCTCACATAGATTTCACTTCAGAAACTGTCCAACGTCACCTTGACTGTGATTTGCTCCTGTAATAAAACAAACAATAAAACAACTTTACCTTACTTTATAAGGTAAAGTCTCTATTTTAAAAATACATTTTTTGGAGTAACCCAAAAACCAACTTCACTGTACTTTAATAGATGTTAATTTTTCAATAAATCAAACACCTATACCCACTCTCTCTCGCTCTCTCTCTGTCTTTCAGTCGCTAGGGAAGTGGGCGTGGCGTCGTAACCAGGCAGTGACGTCAGCGGGAGCTGTTCAAAGTGGTGTGGTGCTGAAAAGACAACTCTCCCGGCCGCTCAGTCAGGCAGCCAGACGCCCGCTCGCTCGTTCGCTCGCTCGGCTGTAGGTCGGTTGTTCCGCGGCCAGCAGCTGGTCCGGGGACGCTGGATTTCACCGCCTTGAAGAGCGTTCATTAGCGCTCAGTGCAGGAAGACAGAGAAGGAGGAGAAGCCCATGTGGGAGCGATTTCCAACAAGTAAGTCGGCTCTTTCCTCAGCAGCAGCAGTAGTAGCAGGGACTAATACTTTTATACCGGGGTAGAGATGTTGGTAAATCACGAGTGATCCTTTTGTAACAGCAGCACATGTGTGTGTGTGTGTGTGTGTGTGTGTGTGTGTGTGTGTGTGTGTGTGTGTGTGTGTGTGTTCCAGCCGCGCCTAAATCTTAGTCTGTGTGCCTGCCCGGGGTAAAAAAAATTTGACTCACATTTGCATGAACCAATGGTCAGACATGCTCTCGTTCTCTGTCTCTCTCTCTCCGTGTGCGTGTGCGTGTGTGTGTGTGTATGTGTGGCTCTCTCACACATGCACATTGTTTTCCTTGCCTGGATGTCTGGGATGAGATGCGGTGCAAGTGAATGGAAAGTCTCCCCCTCGTACCCGCTGTTTCAGTGAGCTACACGACAGGAACGGTAACTCTGATGTTTTCAGCTGGACTTAAACGTGGTGTTCACTTCACTGGCTGACTGTGCTTTTCATAAAGCTGCCGCCTGATGCAGTGGCTTTGTGGTTTGAGTGGTTTACACCAGCAGGCATCTTACTGGGAGGACTGGTATTTTAGTGGGCAGGCCTGCTGCTGTGTCTTCTGATAGCTGATACAGCATCACAGTGTGGCAGAAAGTGCACCAGACTCTCTGTTAGTGAGGTGTGTGTGTGTGTGTGTGTGTGTGTGTGTGTGTGTGTGTGTGTGTGTGTGTGTGTGTGTGTGTGTGTGTCTTTTCATCCCAGAGTATATGTTTAGGTGTGGCCTGACCGGTCTCCTCTCCTCTCCTCATTTCCTTTTATGGGTTCTTCTTTTTCACCTCCTTCCCTCAGTTTCCTGCCCCTGCTTCTTCCTTCTCCTTCTTTCTTTTTTCCTCTTTATGCCCTCATCAGTCTGATAGCTTGTTTTATCTTCAGTCTTTTGTTTCGTCCTCCTTTCCTCTTCTTTTCTCCAACACTCTTCTCATCATGGATTTTTTCCCTCCCTCTTTTAATATTTCTTCGTCTTGTCTTTTCCATCTGTGATGTCTTAAGTTGTCAGACATTTAATTTCCTCTTCCTCATCAGGTCTCTTTTATCTTCTTTTTATTTCTTTTTTACCTCTCCTTTCCTCCCTCTTCATCCATCTTATCCTTTTCTTGTACGTCCTCTGTCCTCCCCTTTTTGCGCCTCCCCTTCTCCCTCTTTCTTGTAATCTGGTCTTTCTTTTTTCTTCCCACTCTTTTCCACTACATCCTTTCCTATTCATTTCTTCCTTTCATCTCTCACTGTTTTATCATCTCTTAGTGTCTTTTGTTTCCTCCTTCATTTACTTCTTTTGCCTTACTTGTCCTTGCCTACACCCTTTGCCCCTTTTTGTTCTCTCCTTTCCTTCCTTCACTTTCTCCTCTCCTTTTTTTGTCTCACATGTGTTTCTTTCATTTATCTCATGTTGTTTCCTTTCCTCTTCTCTTTCCCACCTTCCTTCTTTTTTCTTAATCTTTCACTTCCTCTGCAGTATTGCTTTATCGCCTACTTTTATCTTTTGTTTCCTTCTCTTTTTTAAATCAATATCATGCCCTCTTGTACCCCCATTTGGCTCTAATCTCCCCCTTTTGGTTCTCTCCTGTTATTTTACTTTCCTCCCTGCCCTTCTTTCCTTCTCCTCTTTTCTTAGCTTACCCCCACATTGTTTCTTTTTCTCTCCATTTCTTCTCTTCCTTTGCTGTCCTGCAACTTTTCTTGCCACCTCTTCTCTTTTTCTCCCGCTCGACATTTATTCTAGTCTTGCCTTATCTCATCTTATTTCCTTTCATCCTCGTCTCTCGCATCTTTTTTCTATAGCTTGGTCTTTCCACTCTTCTCCTCTCCTCTCAGTTTTTTATTGGCATTGCTGATGTGGTGAAAGGGAGTGGAGCCTCCACACATATGCTCATCCAAAGTAAAGCAACCGGCAGTCAGCTCTACTGTCTTTTTGATTTTGCTCTCCTTGCAGCATAAACACCATCCAATGTGACAGCGGCCCTGTAGAAGACATCAAAGTCTGAAACCTTTTTTTCCCCATTAGGACTCATTTTCCATCTAATTTGCCCATTTTCTGTATCTCCTCATTAAAGCTTTAAGATCATTTTTAAAAAGGGCCCAATTTGAAAGTTCAGAAGCTGAGGGGTGCTTATTTTTACTTCCTAAATCAAGATAATGACCCTGATCACGCCACTGTGACATCATCTTTTTATCCAAATTTGGAAAGATCCCTTTAAGGACTTGCCACACTGCATCACTCCCTTTCAATAAACACATGTGGTGTCACAGGAATCACCAAGACCTCATGTTTACAGAAATATAGCCCATTAAAATGTATTTTAAACACTGCTTGCATCACAGATGTGAGGACGTGCTGTGTCCCAAATCGTTATGACTGCTTGGAATCAGGACTTGTGCTTTGCAGCTGCTGGAAAAATGAAATGTAAAGAAACAGATGCTGTGTGAGAAAATCATTTGGTTACAGTAGCTGTTTATTCATCCATCTGTTTTTCTGTCACTCTACTGTACTGCCTGTGCTATGAGGCAGGTTTAACCCTGGGTTTTCATGCTTACAAATGTTGTTCACTTCTTACCAGGGCACATCACCATGGTAACTTATGCTGCAGACCTAACCTGCTTCAGAAAAAAAGAAGCAATCAATTTCCTGGGAAAAAAAGCATCAATGATCTTCAACGATCCCTCTCAGACATCTACAGCCTTGTCTTTCCTTTAGGAATACCCACAAGAAGTATAGATTCTTGGGAACAATTTTATTTCTTGTTCTTTTCTAACATTTGTTGGCCTCAGGCAATTTTAAAGCCACTTCATTGTTCTTAAAGGCTTAAAATAGGAATATATAGTCATAAAACAGGGCGCCTAAATGTTGCATTTGTTAACGTTATATCAATGCAACAAGTAAAGCTTCTTAACAGCTAGCTGTGCTGACAGGGAGCAGATCCCAGGTATGAATGTCCTGGCTGGCTGTGGCATGTTCAGGTAAACTGCTGATTTTAAGTGGAGACCTGTCGAGGTCTACGTTAAGGATGGATGTGGTTAGATCCTCCTGTATCGTGATGATGGCGTGGTGATACTTATAGGTCTGTTAACTGAAACAGATGCCTTTTCTCTTTGCGTCCAGACTTTAGGATTCGTTTTTTTTAGTCTTACTCAAAGTACTTTGCTGGAAATCACATTCAAACATTGACACAGCATGATGTTGTGCTATAGCTAGATGCACACACACATACACATTTCTACACTGACTCCAGCAGTGATGCTTTATATTGCGCACTCTGTGTTTAATCTGTACAGTTTCTTCTAACTGTACAGATTGTTGTTTTTGCTCTTCTTCCTGTAGACCTGCACATGTTTGAGGTTCTACATGCAGTGCTGTGAAAAAGCATTTTTTCCGCCTTCCTGCTTTTTTTTGCCCTTTTTTTGTCATTTTTTTAAGTATATGTTTTACATTTGGAGTGGCCAAGTCAAAGTCTGGACTCAAATCAGATTGAGATGCTTTGGCATGACCTTAAAGGCACCATCCATGGTAGAAAACTCTCCAATGTGGGTTTTCGTGCAAAGAAGACTAGGACAAAAATCCTCCACAGCACATGAAAGATTCATTTCCAATTATTGCAAACACTTGATTACAGTTCTTGCTGCCAAGCGGAGCACAAGCAGTTATTAGGGTTAGGGGGGAAATGACCTACATAGCCAGGTAAGTCTGGAAAATGTTCTTTGAATTTTCTGACAATATGAGAGTGCTGTATAACGTATGCTTCTGCATTCATGTGGATGTAAATATAGGTACACAGAAAGCAGTTTAAGCCCTCTCTTTGCATCTCTTTGCATTTAGATCTGTTCTCGTAGCCCGCCTCTTTTTGTAGTTCCCCGGTTATCTCAGAATTAGAGTAATCCTGTGCCTTTAGTCAAAACACCATGTCTGCTTTCAGTTCTGTCACACATTTAATGGGGCCTGTGGTTGCCAGCGCAGCAGAAGTCTTCACAATATGCCTGCATCTTTAAACACAATCTCGAGACTAACATCTTCAGTCTGGCTTGCACAACATCTCCGCGTTTGCCAGTTTGATTGCTTAAATCATCACCTTCTGTTTGATATTTAGAAATGAAAACTGTGAGTCATAACCCTCTTTGGTGAGTGCCTGTTATTGTTATTCTTTTCTAATTGTGGTTTTACATGTGTAATCTTTCAAACAAATGTCCTGATGTCTTTATTAAATTCAGTGGATGCTGAGAGCTTTGATGATTAACATCTCAGAACGAGGCCGGAGGCGTGATCTGCGCTCAGTTTGATGGCCCGATTTGCTGCGTGTTCAAATATCCCCCGAAAAAGCTAACTAGGACTGCCCCCTCTTCCAGTGGCCTTTCTGTTACTGGCAGAAAATGTGAAGGGAAGTAGTTCAACTAGTCATGGCCCTGGGTGTCCATCAGTCTGGGCTATCTGTTCCTGACAGGCAAAGCAGGTGATTGAGCGGACCCGGCTGGTCAATAGCAGAGGGAGGTGTGGGGGTCTGTCATGGGAGTTCAGAGATACCTGATAGTGCAGGATCCGGTTTCTCTCCCTGCAGGCAGGTACAGAGAGATCATAAATACTCGTTAATAGATGGTGGCATAATATTTGGTTCTCACAGTGAATGGAACAATCCACCTGCTCTAAATTGCCTCAAGGAGGTCAGAGGTCATCTCGGTGAAAAACATGACTAAGATGGATGTTTGTCATTACAGAAGCTAAGACTTGAGCTGATCATCTGCTGCAGCTGGTTGTCAGGCTCTGCTCACTCTTTACTCTGTGAAGTAACCCATGAAGCTCTTTTCTAAACTGGATGGCTTCAGGTCTGCTTATAGAGCAAAATCACTGGCTTTGCATCAGAAGTTAGAGAGGGGGTCTCTGCCGATCCAGAAACTGCTCTAGTGCTCGCCAAACCGCATTTTTATTAATATATAAACACGTCATTAAGGGTATCAAATGTCATCTTTATGGGGGAATCAAGAAGAGATGCCTTGTGAGTGTATCTCTGAACCAGCAGCAGCTTGTTACACGTTCGAAAGCTTCACTTGAGCCCAAATGTGCAAAAAGTTTTGAAGCAGCAACCTTTCAGAATTTAAACACTACACAAGTACACATTGTACATTCTGTAATAACCTGACTTGTTACCTCCTTATTCTACTTTATCTACCTTTAACTATTTATAATGTAAAAATAATTACATTGTAATTTCAAATAGAACACATTGAAATTCTATTTATTTAAAACGTGCAACATTTTATAAAGTGCTGCCAAGTGTTTCTCTCTTGCTCAGAGTAAAAATGTACTAAAATTAAACCTTGCAGTGGCACAAGAGGTAAAAGTCGAACATCTCCATCCTCCTTCCATTGCTCATTAATCTGTTCCCATACTAGATTTATCCCGACTAGCTTTTGCTTTAGAGTTTTTCATTCAGGTCATTTTGGGCTGCCAGATTTGCTGCTTTATTTTTAGCGATGATGCAATTGCTTTTTTTTTCCACGCAAGTCCAATTTTTTCATCTTGCCAGGTCAAAAGATGCTGCACATTACGTCTCCATGAGCTGAATGCGCCCTGCACAATTATAATCAAAATTGAGATGTAAACGTGATTTTTAGACGTCCTTCCTTTTTGTTTTTAATGTGTTGGGCTGAGACTTCACAGTTCTCATACGTCTGTCGGTTCCCCTGCCTCTACCTGCTACTCTCATATGAGCCTGAATACAGCGTATCCCCACAGCCACCGGTGGCAGATCCAGCAAGCAGCCAAAGTAAACACACAAAGGAAGCCTCGACTGTAGCTTGTACACTTTCCTTCGCTTTTCAAATCTCATTTTAAAACTGGAATCTTTATCTGTCCGTGTGCAGCAGTGAGTGGTCTGCAGCAGAGATTAGAGGCTTGTTGTTGACAGTCAAGTGGAGGCCTGCTGTCTTTTGAATTAGCCACTGAGATCCTTGTAGGACGTGTGATACCTGTGGGCTTATGCTGTTAATTTCAAACCATGAGGATGGAATCGTGGTGTGAAACGTGGCTGCCATGGCTCACTCTTTATTACAGCAGACCTTACTGGCACTGGTAGCACAGTATATTGTATTTTAAAATACAATATATGTTGATGATTTGATCATAAGGTGCAAAAATAAGGTGAGAGGATCAACGTCTTTACATTAGCAGCTCCATTGGAGACTGCTGTTTTTGCAGTATAGCAGGTTTCTTCATTTAGCTTTTGTGTGTTTATTAAACACAGCAATGAATCATAATTTGTCTAAATAAGAGAGAGCGTTTTGGATGCAGTGGTTAGCGTTGCTGCACAGTAGGAAGTGGCTGGGTTCAGATCCACTGGGCCTTTATGTGTGGTGCTTGCATGCTCTCCCTGTGCCTGAGTGGGCTGCAGCACATAATTAAGAAAGACATTCTTAATTAGGATTCAGGGTATTTTTGTTTTTTGGAATAAGTTTAGAATCAACATATTTTTGCCACTTACGTTGTAGCTTTTCCACTGCTCTGTTCAGCTAACCTATGGTATTCTAGGTTGCGCTAAAAGCATTATCTATTGTTGCGCCTTTAGCACAGCAATCGAACACACACACAGATGCACAAAGACACACATGACTCGGACAAAAGGACTGCGAGCGCTTTTATTTCTGAACGGGACAGAGGAGAATGGAGATATGTTTTACTGGTAGTCTTTTAGCTTGAACATCCAAGCTGAGAGCCTCTTATTTATACATAGGCGCAGAAGTTTCGAGTGTGTGAGTGTCTGAAGGCAGGTGTGACTGGGTACCACATATTTTTCAGCAGACTTGCACCTTATGGTGAGCACGATTAAAAAAACCCTGCCAGGTTTTCAGGTTGCAGACTCTCAGAGGACCATTTTTCACCGCCTGCCAATATACCGCACACATGGATTGGTGATGTGGTGCCTGTGCGCTGCAGCAGATCAGATGGGAAGCCACTCATTGAAAGCCTGTGGGATTAGCTATTTCACAGGATTGTCACCCTGATCCTCTAATGTTTTGTTAGCATGGCCTACTTAAAGACCACATCTGGTCAGTGTGGTGCTATGCAGGAGTGCTAAAAAAGCTGTTTAACCTATATAACATGAGGTCTATGTGGTCAGGACAAGTTCCAAACAAAGCTACTCTACAGCCACTGTTTACTTCCGTTAGTCCTATGGCCTGTTTTTTTCTTCACAGCAACAAAGCAGCTGAATTTTACTTGAATCTTTATGAACCCGCACAACATCCAGATAATGCAGTTAAAATAATTCATTATTCATAGCAGGACATAAATAGTAAGTCTGCTGGGTAAATGTGATTGCGAAACTGTGTCAAGCTTGAGGAACGTTTTCCCCTTTTTGTTTTCTGTCTGAAAGTTAGATGAAGAGATTGGCAACGACCTTTGTTAGTGTGCAGCTGAGTGAACAATTCAGAATACTGAGTTCAAGTCTTGGCATATTAAACTTCTCTGAAGGGTTTTCACAATGATATTCCCCCAACAATGATGTCTTATTTCAGGATTTTCAGGGTTTTTATCGTTAACTTGGTTTCCCTGGGTCTTTTCCCGTGTTGTAGTTTTGTGTCTTATTTTGAAAGAAATATTTCTCCGTTACCATAGCGACAAGAGGGCATTAAGGGGCAGGGAGGCGGATGTTACTCTCAATATTGTTGGCGCATTTCATTTGGACGCTGCTAATAAAGTTACACAATTACACAGTGAATTCACGTTTTTGTCTTGGTCGAATCATCTTATTTTGTTGTATTTATCTGCGGCACCTTCTTCTTCTTCATGTGTTAGAACGACACCCTCTGACATTTATTTACTAGTGACAATCTTCTCGCTCTTCTTGTGAAAGTTCAGTTGCTTATGTCCCTCTCCTATTTTCCCTACCAGCTGGCTTGCAGGCCGGGTTGCTGTTGTAGTGGTCCTCCATATCAATTAGCTGCTTCCTCAGCCTCGTCCACAGTTGGACACATCCATACCTGATGGTCCAGGACTGCAGCTAGCGATGGTACTCTGTCTCCTGCTCTGCAGATTCGCTGTTTTAGTGACTCCAAGCAGAATCTGCAGCAGCCAGTGATCTAAATCTAAATGGATGGGAAACACTGGAAAATGCATTAGTGATACTGGATTATGTCTTATCTTTGTATTGTAATGGATCAAAAAACATGTGCCCCTCACCCATGGTACTGTAATTAAAATTGATGTGGGAATTTGTTGTGCTTCATATTTCTTGTATCCAATTTTGTAAAGCTATATTTGGTGATGTTAGTCAGTGTTATTGAAACTGTTCCAAAGCTTTATGAGGCAAATATTTACTCTTTGATCCTTATACAGAAGAAAAATACAACTTTTGCTGGAGTTTGTCAAAACTCACTCTGACCTGTTGAATGCAACGAGGAGGTTTGCGGTATTTCAAAGTTCTACCAAATATTTGTTACAGTTTGTGGGTTTTTTTCCAGGTGAAAGCTTCAAAATTCAGCCTAAACCTAAGGCTTTACTCAGATAGATTTGAGGGTCAGGGAGCCTGAACCAGAAGATGTAGGCTGTGTTTAACAGGCACTATTTTATAGTATAGGTAAACTGTATGATTACTGCAGTAATTAGACCCTGCAAAGCTGATTAGAGGCCAGACCATGTATGAACGTTCACTCACCAATCTTTCCTCCACCCTCTCAACTCTCTTCTCTTTCATTTCTGCCCAGACTGATCGGGCTTCATGTTTTCGTCCTGCCTTCATGTGGCCTCTTGTATGTCTGCCATCCTCCCGTCTTCTCTGTATCCTCCATCTGTCTATCTCCTTCCCTATATCCATGCTGGCAGGTTTGTATGCCAGCATGCCAGCACGGGTGGGATGTCTGCTAAACTCTACTGCTTTTGGTTATGCACTGTCCAAAAAGGAAAAGGATAATGCTAAAAGGAACCCGGCTTGAAGCCCTGTTCTCATGATATTTTAAATTTGGTGTCTCAGAAAATTCATGGTCCCATGCAAGCTTTGAAGCAAACCCTCCAGTCCATTGTAGCAGGAATCAGAAACAGGAAAGCATCTCTATTACAAAGACACGACATTCTCTTCGTAGAAAATCCCCACTCAGCAAGTTACTTTATTTCAGGATCTACTGTTTATGCAATAATATATGATAATAAGCTTTGGCTTTACAATATCCATCTGGATAGTGGGCGGTTAAGAAATTAAAATGTCACTGTTAGAGAGCTTGGAGATTCAAGAAAAACGAATTGAGTCTGTCAGGTGGCACTTGTTCAGCACACTCCTTTGCTGGTAGATTTACTTTCATCTTCTGTAATTGCTCAGTGTTGTTTTTTAAAAACACTGTGATCTATACAGATGTTGAGTGGCACAGAGCGTGGCGAACAGCAGTGTTGCCTGACTGCAGGAAGGTCCTGGGTGTCAGTGCATCAGCCGGCTGTGCCTTTTCGTGCAGAATTTGCAGGTTCTGTGTGCCTGCGTGGGTTCACTCCAGGCACTCTAGCATCCTCCAACAGTCCAAATACATGCATGTTAGGTTAACTGGTGATTCTAAATTGACCTTATGTGTGAATGTGAGTATGAATGATTGCCTATCAAGACTGGCATCCTGACCAGGTTGCACCCTGCCTCTTACCTAGAGACATCTCTGTATTGGACAAGCAGAAGAAGATGGATGGATGGACGGATGGATGGATGCATAGATGCATGGATGCATGGATGGATGGATTTCAGGATGGTGGCAGATTGTGGAGAATCAGGAGACTCCCCTCACTTCTTGCAATTGCAGGGATTTAGCCTCTTAAAGAAACACCACACCATTGGTGATCATGTAACGTGTGTGGTTAACATGTTTAGTAAACCCTTACTGAGAAAATGATGGGACTGCATATAAAATGTAACATCGTTAGCTTTTTAAAGTTTGGCTATTTAGCATGAGGCCAAATCAAAATTGAACCCTAACCTTGCTCCTTCATGGTTTGCCTCAGGCCTGACTGAGTCATCACAGGCAACAACCCCAAACTTACCTTTTTTCCCCCAAAAGAGTTAAATTTTGATGACCTTTACTTAGACCTCAGAAGGTTAAGACATTAAAATGACTGGAAAGAGACTCCAAGCTTTAACACCAACCAGATTTTTTAGAAACATTCATTTTGTGGTGTTTTCTGGGATTAGCCACTCTAAAGTACATCAGGCAGGCCAAGACAAATCAAATATTTTTAAGCATCCCAAAATCAAAGACATACTAGATTTTTTAAATATCCACTGAAAAGCTCTGATTACTCTAGAATGCATATCACCGGTGGGTGCTTCGCATGCTGCAGTATAAAAATCATACTTTCAGTGACTCAAGCTGCTGGCACAGAACCATCATACCCGAATCATCTCGCTCAGGTCATCACTGGTTTGTGGCTCTCTTATCTTTCCCTCTTGTTTGAGAAAATAAACATGACAGAGGTCAACAGACGTCCAGCTTGACGGTGGGCGGTAGCTGCAACACAGCTCATCACACTAAACAGGTCATGTGAATATTCGCATTACTTGCATTACACTACCAAGCATTTTAAAAGGCCATCATCACAGCAGATTTGGAGGTCAGGTGGAAATACTGTCAGTGAGAATTTGGGGTAACACGAAGGGTCGCAGAAGAGCGAAAGAGAAAGAACAGACCCAAGATGGGCTGCAGGGACGATGACTTAGCACACACTCGGAGCTCAGATACACATTAACCTCACTTGTGCTCTGTGACACACAAAGGAGATTATATAAATCATCTTGTGCGTCATAAATAGTAGCACACACACACACACACACACGGCTCTCGCTTCTCCTCAGCCTGTATTATAAATCGTTCTGTTGTCCTAAGCTGAAATGTAATTGAGGAGCAGAGAGGAAAGGAGGGATGTTACTACAACCAGTAGTTGTAGTAACATCCCTCCTTCCTTGTTACCTTTTAATTTTCTTCCTGTTGCTCCTGTGTATCTTCAGCATTATTTTACACCACACTTCTCTGAATGTTTTGATTGAAACATGACGACTCTTTGATGGATTGCTGAGAATGGAAAGCTCTTTGGAAGATATCCAAAAGGTTTGATCATATTGTCACAGAAAATGTTCGAGCCGTAAATCAACCGTCATTCTCGTTCACTGGTTATGAAAGATTTCCAACATTTGCTGATAAAAAAACAGAGGCAGGATTAAAATACAAGACAGATCAGTGGGGCTGACTGTACAGAAGTAAAATCCACCACAGCAGTGACTGAGTATCTCACAGGTTGTTGCACATTTTAGGGACTGTAAAAACATTATTACTCGTAGTGTTACCATTTATATTTCATATTTTATTCACGTATTACTTAAAGAAGGGGATTTGATTTGTCTTTATTGACAAATTAAAAGATGTAATGTAGTAGTGTAGTGGTTCACACATTTGTTTAGCATGCAAATACATAAAACATCTGCACCTGGTTTGGGAACAGCACCAAGCAGGAAGACGAGATCTGCAAAGAGTGGTGCGCTCAGGAGAACGCATCATTCAATCAGAGCTCCCTGACCTGCTGTCCATCTACACCAAGCGGTGCAAGACCAAAGCTAGGAAGATTATGATGGACCTCTCCCATCCCAACAATGGACTCTTCTCACTGTTGAGGTCTGGGAAGCGCTTCCGCTCCCTTAAGGCCAAAACAGAGAGAATGAGGAGGAGCTTCTTCCCCCAGGCTATTCCTGCCCTGAACCAGGTGTAGGACTGGACTCTCACACACACACATCACATCACTATAAGACTGGACTCCCACACACATCACATCACCACACGCACTCTGGTTTTTCTTCATGCACACTTCCTATAATTTATAATCTCTTTCTGCTATTTGCACATTTTTACTGTAAATTTCTAAGTTAAATCTGGAAATTTTGTAATAACCTGTAAATTGTAAATACTGTAAAACCACAGTCATTTAATGGTTGGACATTGCACAGCTACAAGCATTTCACCTCATGTCATACTGTGTATGGTTGTGTGTGTGACAAATAAAATTTGAATTTGAATTTGAAATAGACATTGGTTCAATTTCACCCACAGACATAACTCTTTCTTTGGTGTCACATCAGGATGGGAATCTGGAATCTGGGCATCTCCCATGGTTTCTTCCTCACAACATGAGGAGGATGTGCATGGAATACTTTTTGTTGAACATCGGTCCTTATAAATTACTATAGTTTCCTATTTACATGAATGGAAACATTCATCTATTGTCTGCTACTTAGTCCAGATGTCCTCCGGGGACACATCAGTTTCAAACAAAATAGATTTGAAATTATCTTGTTGTTGTGAACAGGCTTACAAGACAATGCTATTTTAAAAAAAATTAAGCTGAATACAACATATATTACAAATAAAAAATGACCAATCAGGGACCAGTCCTGATATTTGTCCATACTTTAACCCTAGAGTGGTTGAGCTATTTTATTAAGCCCCAGGTCACAAGTTCATGTAGGGTGTTGAGTGACCCCAGAGTAACCATCGTTCACCAAGGGGATAAAGGGTATTTCACCAATAGTTGATAAGTAAATGAGCTGGTTCTTATATTGCACTTTTCTATTCCAGCTTAGCACACAAAGCTTTATGCAACATGCCTCGATCACCGATGCTATGCTTTTTCTACCTAAGTGCTTTCTATCTAACATTTACATGTTGATGGATGCATCAGAGAGCAAGTTGGGGCTCAGTAAACTTGCCTGCAGACTTGAGCAGCCAGGGAGCAAACCCCCAACTGTCCAATTAGTAGATGGCTTGCTCTACTTCCTGAGCTACAGGGACCCTTACCTGGTGGTTGCTGGCAGTTTATTCTGAACTATTATTTCAATGCTGCAGCATTGAGGATTTGTTGCAGTATCCTATTTGCACCTGAATTCTCTGAGCAGCAGCCAACAACTCTAGTAGCATACTTTCCCTATAGTGACCAGAGGTTGCCACCGGTTGCCAACTCATACTGTTTCCTTATTGTTTTAAAATGTTTAAATATGCATGCTGCCTGCCTCTGACAGCTACCACCTGTTCTTCCACACAGAGATCTGTACCAATGAGCCAGTATTTAGGGAACTGGGCTACAAATACAAATGCATAAAACCTTTTCCGCTGACACCAGAGACCATGTGAGGGTACTTTTGGGTCAGGAGGAGGTCGTGGTTTGCAGGTCCAGGTCCAGAAACATGTGATGTGGATGTTTTTCTGTATGAATGCAGATCACAATCTGAAAGCGCTGATCATCATAACAACAAAAAACTCAAAGCTAATGCAGAAAAAGCCTGCGTGTCTGTTGACTCAGCAGGGAAACAAAAAAAAGAACTATTATTTGAAAGTCACACAGATGGTTATAAAGAGCTTCTTGCATTATATTAATTTTTATGTTAATTATAGGTCAGCCTTTACCCAGGCTTTGGTAAGTGACATTTGGCACTCTGAACTGAACTTCCCAAAAGGTTATAACTAGCATCAGCGTGGTCAAGCGGAGTTTTTTAGGTGAAAGATTGAGGAAAGGGAATGGTTCCTCTTTGTAATCCATCTGAATGAGATTGGCTGGACAGCATTTACTCTGGATTACACTCATTTGGTTGGAATATTTGCATCTCTCTAAAGCAACATTTAGAGTGGACAGCTGTGCAGTGACTAGTGAGTGTGTGTTTTGCGCTGAGGAGGGGGTTGGTTGCCTGCCTGCTGCTGTTGGCAGGTCACTGTGAACAGACTGGGTGAACACGGAGAGATTATGTTTCCACCGCTGGTTACCTCTGCTGAGAGGTAGCACAGAGCCGGATTTGGGTTTGGTTCAGTTAATCTTTTAGTCTGAGGTTTATATTTGGAAACCACGTGAGTGTGTGCTGTCAGTCATCCAAGCGGTTAACTGATAAAATCACACCCACATCATTCAGATGTTTAGCTGTGTTGATAGTGCTTTATGTATTCTTAAACACAAGCAATCATGTTAGCTGCAGCTGTGGCTGTGCTGCCGCTCTGTCTGCCCAAGAGGTGCCCCACTGTGCCTAAAGGCCTTAATCTACTTCTTGTGTGAGGTTGGAAAGAGGTGCTTTGGGTGGAGTCAAAGCATGTGGCTTTAGCGATTCATGAAAAAGCGACCACATGCTGATAACAGAGGGAACCAGCTCAAACAAACAAGTGCATGTGAGGCAGCTACGCACAACAGCCTCTCATTACCTGCAGGGACTACAGGCCACATTCTGACCTCGATGAGTGTGTGTGTGAGTGTGATGTCAGAAGGGGTGGGGTGGGGTGGGGAGAGGAAGAGAGGCAGCCATGTACAGTAATTAGCAAGGACCTGAGGTTAAAGATGACACTGAGGTTGGGTGGGCTGTGGCTCTGTGCTGCATGGTAACCTGATTTTCAACTTCCTCCTAATTCTCCTTCTATTTTCAGCCTTCCATGTGGTAAATTCTAAGAGTTAGTTTGGCTGAGTAGATTCTAAATGCAGCATTAAAGACCATCCAGTGCATCTGGCAAGCATCAATTTAGTTGCTGCAAGCAGATTCTGTAGCGGAAGGAGCAGAGACGGACGGGAGCTAGACCTGCTGTCCTCAACCTGCAAGTGGCTGATGCTGGAGAGGTCGCTGTGAACTTAAACTTTACACTTTTCTCAGGCATTAAGAACTTAAAGGAACCAGGGTTCAATAGAAAGTTCATGCCAGATGGTTGTAAACTTGGAGGGAGTTTTAGCATTTCATAATAATAATTACAAGAAAGTTATAAGAAAAATAAGCTCTGTAAGGGTAAATAAGTCTTTTAAAGCTACTTTTAAATATTTATTATGTCAGATAGGGGTGAAGATGTTGACAAAGAAGCTGCAGGTGGTTGGGGCTGTCCCAGCACCGTCTGGTTGTTAGCAGCTCCAGCCTTAAAAAAAACGTTATTATACTAGTCCCATAAAAAGCCTTTCTGTTGGATTTTTAATCATCCAAAGTATGTTAGTTGACTAACTGATACCTGTTTAAAAGACTTTTCAATAATATAACCAAGAGGAAATTAAACCATGATCGATTGTCTGAATGTTGCTGAAACTCAACATTGATGATGTCCTTTCAAATACCTTACAGGTTGTAGCAGGAGTGTGCAGCATTGTTTGTAATTTCTCAAAAGCAAGGTTAGTGTTGAATAGTATGACAAAGGACCAAAGGAGGACTGGGTGCAAATTAGCAGACGGTCACTTTTTTAAACGGTTTGTAAGAAAGGAGAGGTTTATGTTGTCTGCTGAAAGATAGAAGTTATTGTCATCAACAAACAGTGGAATCAAATTAAATTCCCAATTATTTTGTCTGGAGTTGGCAGATAATAAGGGCTGAATGTAACCAGAAGTTCTTTGTGTAAGTACAGAGTTATGAGTCATAAGCTCAAGCTTCAAACGGTTGGTTTGTTTACGACGGGCTTCCAATGGAGAAACAGCTTTCTTAAAGGGAGAGGGAAGGGAGCTTGTTTCAAACAGTTTATGAACTGAGGGGCTGCAACAAGCTTCAGCAAGAGAAATATATAATTTTGTTTAACTATATATCATGCAAAGCTACTCTAGCAGGGTATAAAATAAAATAATGAACTAGAAATGAACTGAATGTGTCCCTTAAATAGCTTTTTCCACTGATTAATTGCTTCCAAATTAAACTATATTTGTCCAACACTGTGGTGCTATAAAACATCAGGCCAATACTGAACCTCACTAGGATTTAAAATAAAAATATAGCTGCTGGATTGGTTTTACTGGTTAAATAGTCAAGGGCAAATTTGGGTCAGAAGACCATGAAAACTCAAAATATTATGTTACAAACCAGCAGAAGCTGCTAGAGCTACTGAGCTCCATCTCCCAGCCTTGCTCTAAGACAGTACCTAATATCACACATATGTAAACAATCATGCGGGACCAGGAAAAATACAGGGCACCTACCAGTAAATCACCAGCAGAACCAAGAGGATTAAATGTTACATAAACTCTGACAATTTCAGCCTTCTATCCAAACCATTGAACTCAAGTCAGCAAAACCAAAACACATGTTAGGCCACAGTAACACATCCATCTTCTCTAAAGCACAAGCCTGAAAGAGCACAGTTCAAAAACTAAATGCTGTTAAGTGCTAGGATCTCAAAATGGTCATTTCATATACTCACACAGAACACACGATATTTAAATGATTTTATTTTCTCTAGTTGACATTTTACATTTTCTACCTTCGCCTCCGACCATAAAGAGGATCATATTGCAAAGCCTCCAGTGATTTATAGTGAGAGCACCATCCTGACCTGAAGCCAAATAGTAATCTGTCACTCATAATTAAATCAAGCTTTCAATCATTAAACAATGACCCAGGCAGAACAAGTAATAGTACTACGTGTGTGCTTTAGGATACGATGAATTTTAAATGTACTGATGATTTAATGAATCACAGCTTTCTGTTAAAAACTGACTCACAGATTATTCCCAAGGGTGCAGTGCTCTCATAGCCTACATCTGATATCACCTCTACCAAAAAAAAAGCAATAAAGCTTTGAATTACTAAGAAACTCTCACCCAGAGTTCCAGCTGTGAAACACAGAATACTGACCGGTGATCACAGTGCTGCCACACATACATGACAAAATATCAGCAATAGGTCCCCGTTAACATTTCCTTTGAAAGCAAGCACCACAAAGCACCACAAGATTCATAACTTAAGATCACTTTATGAGAGCAACAGGGAAATTTGTATTGGAAATAAAGTAAGCACAAAAAATTAAACAGCTTTAGTGCCTGAGCAGCACTGGTACAATGTGGAGTCACACACTCGAAATCAAAACTGCATTTTTTACTGTGTCTGTGTTAGAGGAGTAACTTCTTTTAACATTTGTAAAATAACTGTGCTTCTTGTGTAGTATGTACTTATCCAGGTCACGGTCCATCACAGTGTT